>NC_134478.1:5434466-5506630 GCF_964194025.1 Convolutriloba macropyga | reverse complement strand
AAATAACTGTATTGGTCACAATAGAAGTTTAGTTGAAAATATATCGAAAAAAAAATTCCGCAAGAAAATTGAAATCTTTTTTATAGAAGTTGTTAGAGAAGTTTTGATTCATGGCATCTCATTGAGCAGAGCTCTTCAGGTTTCACTTCAAGGTGACAACAAACAATTTCCAAGGTTCTGAACCAAATGCGGCATGTATATATATATATATATATATATATATTATATATATAAGAATATATATATATATATATATATTATATTTATTCAAGTTTTATAACCATTTATTAAAAGGATTATTTTTTAAATTTTGTTTTCTGGTTTTCTAAAATAATTGATTTTCGTGAATGCAAAACGCAACTTGAAATCAAATGTCAAAAAACAATTAACAATTGTAGACTAATAGTTGGTAACCAAAACTGGCTTCCATTTGCTAAATAGACAAATTTTTTTTGTGTGTTCTTTTGTGCGTTTTTTAGATAATTTTTGTGTGTTTTTTTGAATTTGGAAAACTCTATGCTGTTCCCTCTGTCAATTGTTTAGGAGTTTGTGCTGACCGTATTTCCCTCATTAAAAACAGAACCCTTATTTCACCCTCAAACTCTGCAAACAACACATTTAGACACCGTTTGTATAACTGCAATTTTTTTCGTTGTAAATTTCTAATTTCTATTAAAATAAAGTCTGGTACCTCTCCTGTTGTTAATCCTGTGCAGCAGATGAAAATACAGACTGTATTCTCCAACATTCGCCACCAATCACAGACTGAGAAGGACTCTATTCTCTTATAAATAGCGCATGCTATGTGTTTACCATTGACTCCGGTGCTGCATATTACAACCGTTATAAATAAAACTTGTCTTTACTGCTTTACTGAGTTGATTAGTCTGAGAGAACTAGGTAGGTCTATTTCGCGCGCAGAAATAAATAGCCCTAACTCTCTAAACTTTATATATCCTATACTAGGGTCTGCTTTAATTGCTTTTTCTGAAATTACTAACCACTTACGAATTTACTAAGTAAATTTACCTTTTCGGATCGAAAAATTTGCTGCTGATTCATCATGAGTCTTAGCACCTTCAAAGGTTTTCTCGAAGTCCGTCTTTGCTTTTTGATATTGCTGCGATTCTTGCTCTAATTGACCTTGTTGACCTCTCATACCGTTTCTTAAATGACATGAATATTTTGGAGCTTTAGATGACTTTTTCGAGTATAATTTAGGTTTGGGGAGAGCTAACATTCGTTACCGTTGAGCTACTGGTAGATTCGATATCTTTATCTATAATTACCACGCTAGAGTTTTCACATTTAGTTGAACTCTGAAACAATTTTTGTCGTTCCGAATTGTCAATTGCAACAACAACGTTTTCGCCTTTATTTAATTTTTCATGCAGCATTTTTGGTTTTCGTTTGCAAAATTCAGCACCTCTGAAAATTTCGGAGTCTAAAATTGATTGACTATGAGATCTTCTGAAGCCTAAGTCATTCACTGACTTGTTATTATTTGTTTGTTTGTTTGTCTTCCGTGACCGGTTGTTGTTTAGATTTGAGCTCTTATCAATGAGCTCTTTATAAGTTTCTTTTCGTCTTTGTAAAGAACGTTCAAGGTCATTTTTGAACTTTTGGTCTGCAGAAATAATGTCATCTTCACATTGGTTCAAATGGGATGTCGAACTATTTCTGGAAAACCTTCCGTTCCAGTGCGATTTCATGTTGTCAACTGTTATTTTGCGCGAATTTTGAAGCGGTTTCTCGCGCTCGGCTTCAACAAACTCACAGGTTGGCAAGTCGCCATCCGTGAAGTCGGAAGCAATTAAACAGCTGAGCGAACTCGCCCGTTTGACTTGGTCGGCACCCCATCTTGAAGAATCCTTTCGTTGACGAAGTAACTCCAAATGTGATTCTTCCTCTCGACGTTTGCGTTCCGCTTCAAGAGCTTCTCGATGCTTGCGTTCCCAAAAGGATCTCTTAGCGATGATTGGCAAGTTTTCATGAGCGAACGCCTCTTCGTCAACTGAAGCGGTATCGAAGGTATCTTCGGGGTCGACCAAACTTCCGAATGCACTATCATCACCACAGTCCTGACTTTCTCGGTTCTCAGATCCGATTGTCGAGGCGAACTCGCCAGTCGATGACGGAGATGTAAAGACACTGTCAGATGGTGATGATGGATCCCGGTAGTTGATCGGGGGTTCTACTATTACTGGATTTGGAGCTCCAAATGAGGAGGACTTGGTTGAGAGGGAGGCTTGGATAGTTGGGACGAATGGTGATCTGTTTTCGATGCTTTTCTTGTGACGACGTTCTCTTTCTTGGGCTTCCTATGAAAAAATTACAAATTTTAGCAACACTGATTCAGCCTCAAATGGAACTGAAAAAATTTGGACCAAAGCAGAAAAAAATCGAGCGGATAATGCGGAAAATTTTCCAGAAACTGGTCTTAGTAGTAGCAAAAATTGTGCTTCAAAAATACGCGTTATCATTCTTTTTGACAACAACGGAAAATTAAATGACTCATCATCATCATCATCATCATCATCATCATCATCATCATCATCATCATCATCATCATCATCATCATCATCATCATCATCATCATCATCATCATCAAAATCAAGTCATCACATAAAATTTTTCACACACACACACACACTCACACACACACACAAACATATATATATATATATATATATATATATATATATATGCATGTGTGTGTGTTTGTAACTATATATATATATATATATATATATATATATTATATATATATATATATATATATGTGTGTGTGTGTGTGTACATATATATATATATATATATATATATATATATATATATATAATATAATTACATATATATATATATATATATATATATATATATATCTATATTTTTATATATATATATATATATAAATATATATATATATATATATATATATATATATATACTATATATATATATATATATATATATATATGTGTGTGTGTGCATGTGTGCGTGTTTGTAACTTTGGGTGTGTGTGTGTGTGCGTTTGTTTGTATATATGTATATGTGTGTGTCTTTTGGTGTGCGTTTGTGCGTGTGTGTGTGTGCACGTGCTTGCATATACTATATATATATATATATATATATATATATATATATTTATATATGTGCATGTGTTTCTCTATGTGATTGTGTGTATTTGTTTGTGTGTGCGCGTTTGCGTGTATGTTTGTCTTTGTGTGTGCGTGTTTTTGTGTGTGTCAATTTGCGTGTGTGTGTTTGTGTTTGTGTGTTTGTATATATAATATATATATATATTATATATATATAATATATATACATTTATATTTATATATATATATATATATATATATATTATATATATATATATACGTGTGTGTTCGTATATGTGAGAGTGTGCGTTTGCGTGTGTTTTTGTGTGTCTTTGTGTTTTTTGTGTTTCTGTGTGTTTGTGAGTGTATGTGCGTGTGTATGAATGTATTTGTGATTGTGTTTGTGTATGTGTGTGTGTGTGTGTGTGTGGTGTGTGTGGGTGTGTTTGTGTGTGTGCGTGTTTATTGTGTGTGCGTGTGCGTTTGCGTGTGTGTTTGTGTGTTTGTATAGATTAACAAGTTCTGAAGTGATGACTTCAGAAACTTTTTGACTTAAGACTCATGATATGTTTGTCAAACAATTTTTTGAAAATACTTCTGAATAAAATTAATGCAATTCATTGCATTAAATTTTGTATCGAGAATCTTGGTTGTCAGAATTTTTTTTTCAAATTTCTTTTACAGTTTACGATTCATTAAACATTACAATATTACTCTTGACCATTATTTTGTCTCCTTCTTTGGCTCAATATTTTGTATTGTAGAGATATGAAAAAAAATTACAAAAAAATTTTGCTGATTTTTTTGTGAATGATTTTAAACTTTGAGTAATTTTGTAACGTTTCAGCAAACTCCTTCAACTTGTGTATAATACGTTTTTGTAATGAGAGGTGATTGAGATTTTTTTTAAAAAAATAATGAAATACGGAGTCTTCTGGCCGGTTATTTCCATCTGTTATGAACGAAATATTTCAAACATGTTAGAACTGTCAATATTTTCTTTTCTAATTCAATTTTTTGAGCCAAAAATCTATCCTTGTCACATGACGTTTTTTATGGCGTTTTTGCTCAAGTTTTTTTCTAATTAATTCAATTGTTTCAGCATCACAAAAATTTTTTAAATTATTTTTTATTGATTAATTTTTATAACAATTCTTTTAGATTGAACTGTGCTGTCTGATTTCAATCTGTCAATCGGTGTTAATGAAACTGCAATTTTGTAAATCAATTTACAACAAGATTTATTAAAATAGAGTTTGCTCTATTCATAAGGCGCTTTGGTTAATTAACGGCAGAGTAATCCAGTCATAAAGAGTAGCCAAAATCTTTTTCACCGACAAATTGCGTTAAAAAATGACAAAATGATCTATGCTGCCGTCAATTTCAATTACTGCACTTCGACGATACCTTAATCTATAGAACAATAGTGCGTTTCTTTTGTTTGTTTTTGAGAAAAATTGGAGAAAATACAGATTTCCTTCATTAAATTGATTTAGTTTCAGCTATATAATAGAGACGAAAACTATTGCTTAAAAAAATTACAGTTTTTTGATAGCTTGAGTAATTTTATTCCTGGTCTTGAGAATTTTCTTAACATAATTGAAATTTTTTGTTAGGGTTATTTTTTGGACATATTTGAACCCAAACTGTAATGAACACCCACCATATTAAACAAGAAAGCTCACGGGAGACTAAGTATGGCACAAAAACTTCTAATATACGCCAGAAGTTTGTCATTTTTTTTTCTGAGATTAAAGGCTATTTTGGCTATCATTTTTAAGCAACTCATTTTGAACCAATATTTTGGAGCAACCTTTATCACAACTTTCTGAAACTACAAAAATAACAGCCCTCATTTTGATGTTGTTTTAACAGATAACAAACCATCAATATTGTAAAAATGTTGCAATCTGAAGCACCCTCTCATAATGCGCCTGTTGAAATTCAGCAAAAATCAATCAATCAATCAAATGCAAAAAGAAATTGAATCGAGGAGTTCAAAAGCTAGATCTAGCAGAGCAGTCAATAAGTGATTTTTCTAGTCTAATTAAAACAATGCCAAATTGTTAATTTATTTAATAAAAAGATAGAATCATGATTAGTTTGAAAATTTTTCTCAGCAAATATTTGAGTTATTGTTTATTTTGTTCTTGCGTTATTGTTGTTGTCGCTGTGATTTTTTATTCAATTTTGTTTGACTATGTTTGGTCAATTTCTAATTTTTAATAATCTGATACCTGCAAAAACTTTTCTATTCAGTATTTACGCTACAAATAGAAAAGTTTTTATTTTAAAGTTTTTTTTGTAATTTTTTTAAATTTGTAATACCGGGGGTTTCTTCTCTACTTTTTTACCAAAAGCAGGTGGATTAGGTAATTTGATGATTCAGTAAATAGTCAACGCGAAAATGCATGTTTTATAATCAGCCACGTTTAATTGAAGAAGACGTTTGCAGTGTTTACAAGGATTTTTCGCTCTTCTCAAAAGACTGAATTTTTGTTGCAAATTCTCCCTATAATATTACTCTGGCTAATCATAGTTTTGTAGAGCCTTTAAGGAACCAGTGGTATTGTTTTTGAATATTATGTTATATATTCTCATTGCCTTTTTCCAATATTTTATCGTCTGTTTTATTTTTCGATTCAAATGTTCTATTAAGTTTTGTTTTGTTTCTGTTAAATGAAAAGTCTATTGAACCACTAACTATTGGCAAAAATTGAAGCCTATCATAGGTACTTGGACAATTAGAAGGAGCTCGCGAAACTTAAAATAAGTTTGTTAAATGTTTTGTTTTCTTATCGAATTTTATAAAAATTCTTTTGGTTTGTTATCGATCATATTTGTATAGTTGAACATATTTATAGTTACAAAATGTAATGACAATTTTTCTAACAATTTTACCAATTATTGTAATAATTTAATATCCTCCTCAACTTCTTTTCACCTCCACCCCTAAAAAACTTTTTCTTTCTCTCTTGTCCTGTTTTTGCTTTCAATTTTTTAAAACTTCGCTTTTTTCATCCTACAGAAAAAGTTGCAGTTTCCTTATAAAAACCAAAACTATCCTCTCAGAGCTAAAAAAATAATGTTTCTCTTCTTTCTCCACAATGCATATACAAAAAGTGAAAATTTGACGGAAGAAATAAAAAGCCAGCCTCGCATATACACTCTACCATACTGAAAAAGTGTTACAAGAATAAAATCTACCGATGAACTGATGATGTCAAAAAAACTATAGAAATTTTTTTGCTACTGTGTCACATATACAAATTTGACGGTAGTGTGTTTGTGCAGTTGCTGATTTATTCTTTGATATCATCATAACGTTTTTAAGTCAAACAATTCAACAAAAATTTGATTTAGGAAACAGGAGGCCAACGAACGTTTTGTATTACACAGTTAATCTGATAAAATCGACTATCTTATCGACGGAAATGAACTCACGTTAATTTCTTGTTCGATGGCAGCCAGCACATCGTTGCTTGATTTACTCCGCGTGATAGAATTGTTGTTTTGCTGAATTATTGTCTGTTGTTTCCACTTTTCACGCATCAAGCGCTGTCTTTCAACAATAGACGACATCGTAATTCATTCACAATAACGGAATAATTTTTTTGAATAAATTTTGATAACTATACGCTAAATTCTTTTACGATTGAAAAAACTTTGATCCACTAAATGAGATAAACTGTATCTGATTTTTAAAAAAAATGCCGATTAAAAAAATGCCAATTAGATGCTGCGACGAAAATGCTATACAAACACAAAAGTTGTACCCCACATAATACGAACTACGCAGAATTAAACTGACAACCAAAATTACAACTCTGAAATAAAAACAATGGCAAAATTCAAATCGTAGACTAATCAATTCGGCTTTTTTTATTCCCAAAATTAATTTGGGCTTGTTTTCTGTATTAAATGAATCTAAAATTGATCTCAAAAACTTCTAAGACGGGAAATACAACATATTAAGGAGAGTAAGTAACGTGTCTTTATTTTGAGCCTACGCGTGAAATTGATAGCAATGTTTAAGCACAGAATGGTCAATATTTACAGCTTGTGCGAATTCAACTCCAGTTTTTAATGGCTAAATGATTTAATGTAAGACGAAATGGCCTGTTATTTTATGTAAGCTTGAATTGAAGTAGATATTCTCACAGAAAAGAGCTTTATATGTACACATACAAAAAGCACAACAGTTGTAAAATTAGTTCTGAAGTTGGAAGGAAAGTGTTATTTGATGTTTCACTGTTCAAATTAGAGGCATTGTGAAAAGCGATAAATTGACAAAAACGATAGAAGAGGAGTTATTTTGGCTACAATATTTGTGCTTTTTTTTTTAAAAAAAAAATCAAATTGTAAAAGTGATGCTCGATCGAAATGCGCAACAGTTTTACAAATCAACTTCAAACTGTCCTTGTATTGCTCGTGTGAAGTTTTCAAGCGTGCAAATTCTGAAACAAATTCCAATTAAATGAACTTTTAGCCGTGATCGCGATTTGCCGTTTTGTGCATCCGAATTTGGAAATTGACCTAAACTATTGATTTAATGATTTGTTTTTTTCAACTGAGTTTTTTAACGCATGAAAGACCACAAAAAGATATAATATTCAACGGGAAACTATGATTATTTTTCTGTGGCCCTTAGTCTAGCACAAAATACTTCCAATAAAAGGTCAGTGGGTTTATCTTAATTGTCATGTTCAAAACTGTCCACTTCAAAAACGATTGAAAATTTTATGGAATGCCCGTACCACCGAATGTAACTCGAATGACTTTTCTTTAGAAGTTTTTTTTCATTTTAAACTATATAATTGTCGTGGAAACTACTGATACGTAATTTAAGCTCTTTCGACATTGCGCATGAAAAGATGAAGAAAAGTGCGAGCTTCATTTTTTGTAATTATTTTTTTGTTTCGACACCGATAAACTTCAAGGGAAACTGGCACCGATAGAAACCGGAAACTCGCATATTGGGGAATAAAAACCATTTTTATGAGGAGAAAATACGATCGGTCCACAGATCTCAGACTTCGCAACACAATAATACCAGTCTCTTTTCTCTTGAAATATCATTGCTCAAAATAGTTTTTTTCGCTTACTCAGCAACAACCTTCCATCATATAAAACTGAACCTCTCTCTACTATGAGAATAAAACAACATGACAGGTCAAAAAATAGCGTTCGATATAAGAAGGAACAATAAGTTTTAACTGATTCTTTTATTGCACAAGCCATTCCAATTTATAACAGTCTGCCTTCTAATATTAGACTAAAAACAACATCCAAAGCTTCCTTAAAAAAGAACTGATCAAATATTGTTGGAAAGAATTTTTGAAGGACCTAAAAGTAAATAATATGAAAGATGACATTGAGAGCATTAGATTTTAATTTTTATTTTTAATCGTCGTGATGAACATACAGAATTGTGAGAACATTTAATGCTCGCATTTTAGATCATTGTTTCTTTATGTAACGTCAATTTTTTAGTTAAGTAATTTAATGATTTTATAATTGTACATAATGTGATATTCTTAACTTTACATTGCCTCTTTTACCTTTTGCATTTTACTCTTATGTGTATCAGAGGAAATTAAAAATGTTCTTTTATTATAAACGCTTGTAATGATTCGTTTGATGGTCTAAAAAAAATTTTTTTTATCTTAAAAAAAAGCTGACGCATGAATTGTTGTTCTCAAGTAATTTTACGGGCCTCCAAGAGAACTTGAGACTGGAAGTAGTATTTCCAAGTAGTATTACTGCTCTAAAAAAAAATTTTTTTTATCTTAAAAAAAAGCTGACGCATGAATTGTTGTTCTCAAGTAATTTTACGGGCCTCCAAGAGAACTTGAGACTGGAAGTAGTATTTCCAAGTTTTCAATAATGAGATAGTTAGTTTTTTCTTCTTGAGAACATGAAATGTTTGTCGTTACCATTTGGATTCCCACCGATATATCTATCTGAAAGGCAGTTTCAGCGTACACATTTTTTTACAGGCAATACCACTTTGAACAGTTTTTACAACCAATGCAAGTTTCTTGTCCACAAACTTGCTTAATAAGGTAAACAATTAGGTTTCCATCGTTATTTTCTTCCAATCTATCATTCATTAATTTTTCGGGGACATTGGTACATGCAAATATTTTCAGTAATTTATTAAAAGCAAAATACTGCTGAATAATTATCTTTTGAAATGACTGGCGAAATGTGCTGAGGGCCAACTGTACATCAAGGAATTTGGAGCAAATAAATTTGTGGCATTCAATGTATATTTATCCCTAAAGATTTTGCACAAAGGTGAAACACTCTAAAAGGCAGTTTTCTTTTCTGAACCCAAACATTTTTTGTAATCTGATGTGAGGCTGAAATTGTCAGTTGATATTCTAATTGAGTGTATCTGTTATTGCACAGGATAGCGTTAGACTTCTTAATCCTCAATCTGGAAATGTTGTCTTAAAAACCAGTGACAAAAACTTTCAGAACATTTTGTGTTTTAATAGGAACATAATTGTGTATTATTTGGAATCAGGATACAATTTATTTGCTGCCAAGCAAAAAAAAAATGGGGGAGAAAAAAATTTCAAAACATAATTTTCATCTTTCCTACTCTTTTTTTCAAATTTCCCATACTGAGGTATCTAAAATTTGCCCACCTGCGTCATGATAAATGTCTCAATTGTAATACAAAAAACTTCAAAGTTTCGGTAATTTTGTTGAAATTAAAGATTTAGAATTCTAATGACCAATGATTGGCACCACTCTTCACTTATCGTTTTCTTGGAATTCATGAAGAATGTCTTTTTAATACAAAATAATTTTCTTCACCATGATTCCTGCTCTTTTTAATTTGCATCAATGATGAGATTGACTATTCTTGCATGATTAACATGAATTTTGATAACAAATAAAAAAATTTGCTAATATAATAAAATTGACAGACAAATTGTCTGATCTTGCGAAATTCTTACTAGAAGAAGCAAGATTTCAATCTTTCAAAAAAATTTTGACAAAGAAACGAGCCGAGAAAAGAAATACGCATACACAATGGATTTTCTTCACGATCGATATTAATTTGTTGTTGTGGTTGGAAATATTTCAAAGATCTTGCAGAATTTATAATGAGAATTCCACACTCTGATAAAATTACAGAGCCCGAGTTAGTACCAAACTTTAAGTGAAAAATTTCCTACATTGTCCTGGTCACGTAATTTCGATTTTCAACTCACAAAAAGTTTGAGGAAAAATATAAATTTTCGTCTTTTGTCAAGAATAGTCAAAAACGGTTTTTGTGTTGTGTTTTTCATAGCCAAAGTTATAATTCAACGATTTTCAGCATTATGACTGTAAGATTTTACAGTGAAACAGCAAATTTCCCAACCGGCGCATTTTTTTGAATTTTATCAAAGTTAGAACGTCATGTCTGGATACGTTTTCAGACTACAGCAAATTAAATTGGATTTCATGTTAACTGTTTTAATCAATTTCTTGTTTCACAGTTTACTTTTTAATCCCGCCGTGTAAACATTTTAAACAAAATTGAAGTAGCATATATCGTTCAAAAAGCCAAAAAAGAAATAGGATCTTTATCGCTTTACAAGGTGTCATTGCTTTATCCTACAAAGTTTATCACCTGTCAAATTTACGTCAATTATGAGTATATTTTTCGACTAGAGCAAATTAACTTGAATATTTCATCACCATTGCTCAATCAATTTCTCTTTTTAAAATTTATTCAAAAAATCCGGCCGTTTAAACAGGTTGAACAAAATTGAAGTGGCATATATCGTTAAAATCAAAAGAATCTTAAGCGTCTTAATGGGTCAGCAACAGACGCTTCTTTCAAATTTTTTCAATTTTTTTCAATTTTTTTGTGGCCTATCCAATTCTAAAAGTACGCTTAGATAAACTCATTGTTTGTTCTTTCGTAACAAGGTGAGATCATAAATGAAAAAACAAAATTCATTTTTTTCCATTTACCCTGTAATCTGGGACAATCCAGCAATATAAATGTAAAATTACATCAATCTTGTTTATCAGCATAATTTTATCAACATTAATTTTTGATTATATTAGAGAAGTATAGTTTGCAAGATTTAGTTCACTGACGTTTGTCATTGGTTTTTTTGAGCTAACTTGAAATGATTTAACAAAGATTCCTACCTATTGTTAATAGTCGTTTTTAAATTATATATCAAAACCAAAAATCTTCTAAAATCTGCCAAGGACTAATTGTACAGCAAAAAATGTCGACACAATTTTTTGCGCAACTGATGAAGATCATGAAAAGTGTTGCAAAAAATTGAAACTACTAAATGCAAAGTGCCTCTATCAAATTGTACAACGTATTTTTGTAAACTAAGTTAAGCTCAAATAGAAATGCCAGTTGAAAGTAGGAAACAAGTATTGCGCAAGTCAGATTCGGCCAGCTATATTATCTGAGCAAAAATTTTTTATTTTGAAAATTGTTATTAAAACTTAGGGTATTTCAGAAAGCATTGAGCTATGATAAGCATCTAATGAGCGCATTCTTCAATTTAAGATGTAAACGAACTTTGTTCAAATATTTTTGATTTCTAATAAAAAATTGATCGGAACAACTGTTTGTCCGGGGTTCGAGATTATTCGGGGTTTATGAAAGCTGTTTTCTCCATAACTGATAAAATTCTTTGGTTCTCTGCTCTTACGTAATGGTGCCAATGAATGAGCTTTGTTTCTTATCCTTGTTCGCTCAATAAAAATTTTGTAAATTTTGTTTTGTGAACTTTTAGGATGTTGCAGAATTGCAAAATCTTGCAAAACGACAAAGCACGAGTTAATACAAAATTTTAATTGAAAAATTTCCTACAATGTCCTACAATTTAAATTTCAAAATTTTGCGCAAAATTTATATCGAGTTTGTAACCAATTGTAATATTCTACTAACACGACCATATTCAAAAACGACTGGTATGTCGCTATTTTCAGAACTGAACTTAAAATTCAACGGGTTTCGGTAACTCGATTGCAAGAGGTTGAATGACACTGCAAGAGATTGCAAGCGGTGCAGTTGTTTCAAACCAGTCAAAGGCGAAACGTCAGGCCTAAGTTTTGTTTCAGACTAGCGCCAATTAGCGTAGACTTCAAGGTCATAGCCTCAATTTTTTCTCGTTTCACAATTTATGATAAAATGCGACCATTTGAGCATTATAAAAATGGCATATATCGTTCAGTTGATCAAAACAATAGAATCTTTATCGCCTTACAAAGTTATCAACAGACGCTTTATTTAACAACCATTTTTGGGTTATCCATTAATATACCTACGTCTAAACAAACGCAGTAGTCTTTCAGTGGCAGAACAAAATTTACTCTTCGAATTTGTACAATATTTAACCCGATAAAATCTGGTAAGTAATCTTTAGCTGATAAAGAGTATGAGACCATTTTTCTGCTTCAGATATTCTAAGTAAGGTAAGTGATATGATATTACTAATACTAGACTTAGTATCATTTATCATATCGTATGATATCTGACCATCAATTTTAAATAATATCTTTGTTTACTTGGTGCCAAGTTTTTGCTAGAATGTTGCATTTAAGAATCTTAAAGTGAAAATCTGATCAGTCGAATAGATAACAAATTTGTTCAAGTTTAAAGCAAAATTTCAATATTGAAACGAGTTTGTTGAAAAAAATCTGCAAAGTTACTGTTTGAAAAAAAATGAAAAAAATTACTTTCTGATTGAAAAATATTAAAAGTTTTGATTTAGCTATACGCGAGTAGATTTTGTGAAGTGAACTATTACACAGTCTCCGATCGTCACAACTCTGTTTTAGTTAATAACTAAAATTTCGTGCTTTTTAAACAAATTCGTTAGAAAACGTTCACCACGATGCGTTCAATACAGTTTTCATTCGTCTTCAAAGTTATCATGCATTTATAAAGTTCAAAAAGCTTTAAATTTTTAAGTGAATTCAATTGTAATTCTAATTTGGCTTGAACTTTCTTTCAAAATGCTTTTGAGATGATCTTTTATTAATAATATACAAACTTTTGTAGAAAAATGTTTACCACTAATTGATTTTTGATATATCGCTTTCGCCATTGGTTATAATTTACAATTCATTATTGGAAAAATTTTGAGTTCTGGTTTTACGGGAAATAGCGTCATTGAAATTTGCACCAAATTGGCTCTTTCAACAAAAAACGCCACTCAAAATCAGTAGTCAAAATATTAAATTAATGACCGCAGAATTGTACTATTTTTATTTCAAATTTCATCCAAGTCTCTTCAAATTTCAAACGGAATTGGACTACAAACCTTTGAAATTTTAAATATTGAACAATTGGGTCACAAAGTTACCTTTAATTTCTCAAGGTCGATAGACAAATTAATATACTCCAATTTAACACTTTTATTTTCTGATCTTTAAATCAGTTGGTTTATATCCTGAATTTTTCCTGCTCCTGTTAACTCTATTTTTTTTGAAGTTACAGATTTTTTCAGATTTTTTTTTTTGGTTCGTATTTACTATTTTGCTCATTATACCTGACGCTTTTGAGTAAAAATAAGCAAAAACATCCTTCAAAATGTTGTTTACAATTGTGCTAACTTGTATTTCTTACACTGTAATTTCTATTGCTGTGCACCGAATTGCAAATTTGCTCTGGCCAAAAGAATTCGGCGCTTTGTCACCCAAAAAACAACTTCAGTTTGATTTTCGAGGTATGCGAGTGTTTGCTGGTATTAAATGCTGTGCATTTTTCTGCTACGGGCTTTTCGGCGATCATCGATTGGGCATGACTGGTGTGAACCAATTTACAAGTATGGTTTTTGAAAGCTATTTGGGTTATACAATTTTTGAGTTAATATTTATGGCGTACTGCACTAACCATATTGTTGATTTATACACAAAATCGGGCTTGCGGCTGTTGACGGTTCACCATATTTTAGTGGGGGGTGCGGCCTACGCGATGTGTCATAAATCTTCAGCCCCCCACTATTTGGGTCTGCTAGTTATGGGCAACGAATCGGTTGTTATCAGTTACGCCGTTATCCAAATGGCTACTATGCTGGGCTACAAAGACCACCCCCTTGTCAAAATCAATACCATATCTTTACCTGTACAATATACAATTCGACAATTTCTGTTCTATTACATAACGTATATGATGTTCGCTAACTATGACGTAATAGTGTCGGTGTGTTCTGATTGGCTGTCGTATCTCATTTTCTACGTGGGTATTAATATTCTGGGGTTGTTCATAAACCCGTACTGGACATACCAGACTTACGAAGAGGTTTTCCGGTACATAATTGAAGAAAGAAAACATCAAAATGAACAAAAAGAGTCAAAATGCGAATGAAGTTTTCGATCTTAACTATAACCTAGTCAAATTAGTTAATTTGTAATCTGATTATAGATAGGTTAATGATTACTGTTTATAGTATTTAGTTGAATACATTTTCATGGGAGCCTTCGTTCATTCAGAAATTAATTTTTTTTATAAACCGAATTTTTGTTTCAATACATCTCACTTTTAATATTAAATAGGGGGCAAAGTGGAACAAAGGCGCTGTTTGAAATAAACTCAACTAATAAATAATTTTAATTATACAATGACCAAAAATACGTTCCTAAGACAAATCTACCTTAACTATAACTATTTAACTCAAAAGTTCAGAATAAAATTAAAGCATTTTTAAGGTGAATTTCATGTATCTTTTCAGGTATTTTACCTTAAAATTCAAGATAGATTTTGCATTTTGTCAGGTAAGTTTCCTTAAACTGTTCTGGTGTGTTTTTCAAGTGAATTTAAGTTATGATCAGGTAAAAGTTCAGGTGGCGCCTTCTTAATTTTTCAGGTAATTTTCATGCAAAGATGAGGTCAGTTAAAGTAAATTCAGGTGAAACAAAGCTACCAGAAAGTTTCAGGAAAGTTAAGGTGTTTTTTTAATCGAATTTACCTAAACTTTTTCAGAGTGAACTCCCCGTTTCATAGACTGTTATTTGTGACCCTGTTTCTGATAACAAGTTTGTTGGTTTGTTTTCAAATATTCTCAATATGACAATATACATGGAGGGTGTATATCAGATATAATATATACACTTACACTTAAAAAACAACTGAACCAGAGCTCCCCTATTCAGCCACTTTGTTTTCAGTTCTACTTTGTGATCACTCTCTTTGTGTTTTTTTTTTCAAAAGAACTTGTTGTTCCGACCCACTTTAGTGGGGCAGGAACTATATACTCAAATGGGTTTTTTTTGTTCACAAAACTTTGGCCGATTGATATAATCATCGTAGAGTGTTGTGAGTGGTATCATTAAAAAGTCCGTCCAGCTTAAAATATGGGATTAAAACGATTTTTTCAATTTTTACTTTTTACAGGGAGCTATCGCGGTTTAAATTTTTGTGAATAGCAGACCTAATTCAGCTGTTTTTATTGACAGTTTCGGTATTTTTGACCTAATTTTCATCAATTTTGCTAAACTTTGTTCAAATTGTTAACTGTAGTGTTATTGATTTTATCTCTGAAGATGAAAGAGGGTTGCTAAATTGTTCGATCTCAGTTTTTTGAGATAGAATTTATGCCAAATTTTCAAAATTCAGACTTTTTCGGGACCAAATTTTTGACCAAATTTGCTTTCGTTGGGGAATAAAATTGGGACCAAATTTTCTTTTTTTAGGGACCAAATATGCGACCAAATTTGGGACCAAATTTGGGACCAATTGCTTAAAATTTACTGGAAATAGATGCCTTACAAATGCAGCCATACTCTTTTTAAGCTGACAAACGAGCTAGTTGTACTCCTGTTGGCCTTGAGAGTCTTCTGGAATTATAATTTTACCAGTTTTTTGCAAATTTAAAATAGATAATTATACAAAATACATTTACATTCTTGACGAACTGAAAATTTTATGTTGAAAACTTGATCTACTTCGCAACCATTTGAACAAATGAGTATTTTGGTAGACGCTCAGCAAAATTGGGGCTGATTTTGATCTCGCCATGGATCCTTATAATAAAAATTTATTAGATATTAACAGGGCGCGACATTTTTTTGAAAATATTTCCGCTAAGTTTATGTTTTTTGTGTAAATTAATGACAAAAATTTCAAATCAGGGCTCCATTAATGACAGATACTATTTACAATTAACAAGGCGCAACGAAATTATGTTACTGTTTCAGAGTTGGGCCCATTGTTTTTGTCCCCAATCGAAGATCCAGTTATCTTTAAGGAGATATAAATGAAACTAGACAATTCTTTAAGTTGTTAACTAATGTCTGTTATGACTTTGAATGCATTTGTTTACAGAAAACATTGGTTAATTTCTAGACTTTTCCACAATTTTATCTTATTTATCTCAACTTCGGGCGCTTTTTTAAAAAAAATTTATGCATTATTACAAATTTTATGATTCAATTTGGTTCCCTTGTCGAATTATCTGATTATTGACAAGTCCAATTGAAAGAAAGTATAATTGGCAAAATGCTCATTGTTGGAAAAAGGCCTATTTGGATATGTTACTTGATTTTGTTACATAGTTTGTGCTTTTTAGGCTGAGAAACTGTTATCTAAAAAAATCATTTTATGGATTTTTTTTGTTTTTACTTGTGTTTGTTTTTCTTGTTGTTGTTGTGCGGCATCTACTTGATAACGATATGTCTCAATTGTTTCTGGGGAACGTATATCTCAACTTAGTTAAAGAGTTCAGTTTATAGGTGCCTGTTTTAACTACTTTCAAATTGAAATTAAAAAAATGTTTTCTTCAATTGTATACTTTTTGCATTCATTTTTGTATCCACATAACTCACTCTCGCTAATTAGAGATTTCAATTACTTTTGTTGATTTAATTGTTTTTCTGCTGGGTTATACGTTGTCTCATTGATTGCTTTGACCATTAATTTCATATAATTTTTCTAGATTTCTGTACGGCTCAAGATTTGGATTTCTTTTTGTTGTCATGTCTACGTAGTCCTTTTATAAGGAAGTTTTTTCGACGTTAACATGCGGCAAAAATGACGATTTACAGTTCTTGTGGGTAAGATCTTTTAATTATAGTGCCTTGAACAGTGTGATCTCGTAAAATTGATTGGAGTTTTAGCTTCTTTTTGTGTTTGTTTTTATTTTGTGGGGTCATGACTTAGACTCATTTTTAACAGGCCGAAATGGCTTTCTGAAGTATTGCAATTTAATCCATCGCTGTATGTTGAAATCTTAAGTCTGCTGTGACTTTTAAAAAAATTTGTTTTCAAAAACTTATTTGAGTTTTTGAGCTTCGTCACTTTTTAAAATTGTTTTTCGGTCAATTTATAGCTCAGTCTCTGTAAACACAGTTCTGCAATTCGTTTCCAGTGAGTTAAAATTTAATTTCTATTCGGGTATTGTTTTTTTACTACTATTATCACGAGAATTTATAAAATGTTCGGGATTTTATTTATATTTGTACATTTTATTGGATTTTTATTTTCTCTTTAATTTATAACAATAATCGTTAGTGTCATTGGCTTTAAAATGTTGCGCGATTGAACATACTTTGGATAATGACATGTCTCAATTGCTTTCTATAGAGAGGTTTTTGAAGATTATAGGGATTTGAATTGTTATCTAATCACATTAATAACGGTGAAATTAGTTGTTTTGAAAAATAGAAACCTTTTTTTGAACTTCGCCCATATTTGCTTTTCTTGTCGACCTGTTTACCAGTCGCATTGAGGGGTCGCACAGTCGTACAGGTCCCATATTTTTTCTATTGAAGCATAGGTTAAATTGCTGCGTTTGGGTTTTATCTTATGTGAGCATGATTTTGTTATGATTTGAGAAGAATGATGAAAATAAAATTAAATGAATGTGATCAACAATTTGATTATAACTAAACTTTTCAAACTGCGGCAAACCGAATTACTAGACGACATGAACAGACAAAAATTTCAGTAAAATATGTAAACAAAATGAACAAGCATGAAATAATAAAGATCTGATCTTCAAACAGGAAATAAGTAAAATGGAACTAAAAGTTAATGAATTTGAACTAAATTAAAATTAAGTAAAATTAGGAGGATTTAGTATTCCCAAAATGATAGCCCCATCCATACTAAATCATACTATACCACATTTCACCCTCGACAAAATATAGGACGAAAGAGTTTAACAAGAAATTAATAACATATTTGATGTTTACTATAAAAATTACTGTAATGTTGGTGAAAGTTTTAATCAAAATCACTTTCGTATAACCTTTCCGCTTCACCAACTGTCATATACATTTCTGGTCCCTCATAATTTGGTGAAATGTAGTATTGAGTCGGGTAGCTTTGTACTGCAGAACACGGGCCTACTGTATAGTCAGACTCTACATTTTGACTTTTGGCTGCTGTCCTTTGAATTTCTGAGACAATTGACATGTTTTGTGTTTGTTCGATTAATTGTCGTCATTTTTGTTGCGAAGGTGCAGAAGATGAAGATGTTGTTGGTGGGCGCGTCTGAATTGAAGCTAAAGACTCGTCAGATTCTGTAATTGATGGGGAGGATCTTTTTCTTTTCGGTATTGGCTGGAAAAACTGTGTTGTCTTTGTTGCTGCTTTCCTCTTTAGTCTCGATGGTGGCTCTGCAATTACAATAGATGTAAGTGGAAGCTCCTTTGGTGACGCGTGTTCAGTTACATTTTCACATGGTGCCTGTGGCGGTGCGGGTACTAAGGTACTCTTTGGTTTTAGAGGCATTCGTACTCGAACCGCTCTCGTCACGTTTGAGTGGATGGATGAAACGGCACTGACATCATCTGAGATCTTTTAATGTTTCTTTTTGTTATTACCCTCCAACTTTTTCCTCGCCTCTCTCGCATGCTGGTTGAATAAGTCCTCAGTTATCTTCCCTAACGGTACTTTCGGCCTCCTGTTAGCGTAGAATTGTAGGTCTGTTAGGCGTTCTGCCTCTGTCCCAAATTTTGCCAAATCAGAGTTGCGAATTGTAACTTCTCTTTTTCCCGGTTCTTTGATTACAGATGTAAAAGCGTCTGTCTTGATTACAGAAGATCCAGGCGCCAGAACCTCGTAGAGGCCATCGAGACTTTTCTTTGACCTCTTGCTCCTTGGTTTTTTCTTTGCCAGTTTTACTTGAAGAGAAGTCTCTATCCGTGGAACTGCCGTACCAACATCTGGGTGCGGAATTACTCGAGATTCTGTGTCAGGATCTGCGCTGCTCCGTCGGCCGCATCTTTGCTTAGTTTGTCTCTATTTAGTTCCAACTCGATGTCGCTTCTGGCCTCTACGTTCCAATTTTCCTCCGAAATCAGCTCTTCCCAACGGACTGTCTCCCTATCTAATGATTCATTGAACATTCATTTATATGTGAGACTACTAGGGTTAGGTTCAGTTGATATACTACTTAATGGAGTTTTCGCTTTTCTTCCAAAGTGTGCTTCGAATGGTGATATATATATATATATAGTCTTATAGTCTATTCAAATTAAATAGATTTTGTTCCGCCGTTTTAATACATGCTAAGTGCTCCTTGATTGTTTGATTTAGTCTTTCAACAAGTCCGATTGCTCTGTGGTTATGTATTGGAGCTTCAATTAATTGCATATTATTTTGATTACAAAATGCTTTAATCCGTTGACCTGTTTGACAACGCGCCTGGACTAGTCTAATAGAACGAGGTACTCCGTGTAGCAAAACTTATTCTTGAAGAAATTTCAAAATATTATCTGCATTTGCTCTATCAAATACCTCCGCTGACGGAAATTTAGAAAATCGATCTATACATGCAAGAAAGCAAAGTTCTCGATTCTTTTAATTATAATTTAGTTCCCCAAAATCTACTTGAATTTCCTCATTGGGTACTTTGCATAATTTTAATGGTGCCCATTTGTTTGCGGGAATAAGACACTTTAAATTTTTACCAATTTTGACACAAGGGTTGCACTTTGCCGTTTTTGTTACGATATCACGATGCATGTACGGCCACCATGCATGTGTCGCCATATCTACCATCCCCCAACACCCTGGGTGTGTTGCATGGATTGCTTCCACATATGCGTTCTTGATTGAGTTCGGTATGGCGATGAGATCGTCTATGCACACACCTCCATTCTTAACGTGCAGGTTCATCCAAAAACTATGGATATAGGGGCTTGTCTGTTTACATCTGCCCTCATTTTCTGCGAGAACGCAGTCCCTGATCTCCTTGAGGATGGCGTCTTTTGAAGTCAAATTTGCCATCAGGGCACTCGAAAATTTTTTGGATAATTCGAAATTAAAGGCGTCCGTAAAAAGATCGTCATTGGATGGTGAAGTGATTGTTGTAGTATCGGTATTAGGCGTTAATGGTGTTGCCGGTTCTGCACGAGCCGTGGATGGACCTGCTTCGTCTGCAAATCTGACTTCAGATGTGGTTGTTTGTTTCACTTGCATTAGAATTTCGTCGTCCGAGTTTGACATCATTAGTACACTATTAAATTTACTGGCAATCCGTTGGAAATTATTTAAATTTCTGTTCGACTGTTTTGCGGAGTGATTTAAGGCAAAAAGCGAGTGTGGAATGTTATTGTATGCTATTGTATACTTTTTGCTTTTATTTTTGTATCCACACAACTCAATCTCCTTATGCTTTCCTCTTTAGTTGCTGCTTTCCTCTTTAGTCTCGATGGTGGCTCTGCAATTACAATAGATGTAAGTGGAAGCTCCTTTGGTGACGCGTGTTCAGTTACATTTTCACATGGTGCCTGTGGCGGAGCGGGTACTAAGGTACTCTTTGGTTTTAGAGGCATTCGTACTCGAACCGCTCTCGTCACGTTTGAGTGGATGGATGAAACGGCACTGACATCATCTGAGATCCTTTAATGTTTCTTTTTGTTATTACCCTCCAACTTTTTCCTCGCCTCTCTCGCATGCTGGTTGAATAAGTCCTCAGTTATCTTCCCTAACGGTACTTTCGGCCTCCTGTTAGCGTAGAATTGTAGGTCTGTTAGGCGTTCTGCCTCTGTCCCAAATTTTGCCAAATCAGAGTTGCGAATTGTAACTTCTCTTTTTCCCTGTTCTTTGATTACAGATGTAAAAGCGTCTGTCTTGATTACAGAAGATCCAGGCGCCAGAACCTCGTAGAGGCCATCGAGACTTTTCTTTGACCTCTTGCTCCTTGGTTTTTTCTTTGCCAGTTTTACTTGAAGAGAAGTCTCTATCCGTGGAACTGCCGTACCAACATCTGGGTGCGGAATTACTCGAGATTCTGTGTCAGGATCTGCGCTGCTCCGTCCGCCGCATCTTTGCTTAGTTTGTCTCTATTTAGTTCCAACTCGATGTCGCTTCTGGCCTCTACGTTCCAATTTTCCTCCGAAATCAGCTCTTCCCAACGGACTGTCTCCCTATCTAATGATTCATTGAACATTCATTTATATGTGAGACTACTAGGGTTAGGTTCAGTTGATATTCTACTTAATGGAGTTTTCGCTTTTCTTCCAAAGTGTGCTTCGAATGGTGATATATATATATATATAGTCTTATAGTCTATTCAAATTAAATAGATTTTGTGCCGCCGTTTTAATACATGCTAAGTGCTCCTTGATTGTTTGATTTAGTCTTTCAACAAGTCCGATTGCTCTGTGGTTATGTATTGGAGCTTCAATTAATTGCATATTATTTTGATTACAAAATGCTTTAATCCGTTGACCTGTTTGACAACGCGCCTGGACTAGTCTAATAGAACGAGGTACTCCGTGTAGCAAAACTTATTCCTGAAGAAATTTCAAAATATTATCTGCATTTGCTCTATCAAATACCTCCGCTGACGGAAATTTAGAAAATCGATCTATACATGCAAGAAAGCAAAGTTCTCGATTCTTTTCATTATAATTTAGTTCCCCAAAATCTACTTGAATTTCCTCATTGGGTACTTTGCATAATTTTAATGGTGCCCCTTTGTTTGCGGGAATAAGACACTTTAAATTTTTACCAATTTTGACACAAGGGTTGCACTTTGCCGTTTTTGTTACGATATCACGATGCATGTACGGCCACCATGCATGTGTCGCCATATCTACCATCCCCCAACACCCTGGGTGTGTTGCATGGATTGCTTCCACATATGCGTTCTTGATTGAGTTCGGTATGGCGATGAGATCGTCTATGCACACACCTCCATTCTTAACGTGCAGGTTCATCCAAAAACTATGGATATAGGGGCTTGTCTGTTTACATCTGCCCTCATTTTCTGCGAGAACGCAGTCCCTGATCTCCTTGAGGATGGCGTCTTTTGAAGTCAAATTTGCCATCAGGGCACTCGAAAATTTTTTGGATAATTCGAAATTAAAGGCGTCCGTAAAAAGATCGTCATTGGATGGTGAAGTGAATGTTGTAGTATCAGTATTAGGCGTTAATGGTGTTGCCGGTTCTGCACGAGCCGTGGATGGACCTGCTTCGTCTGCAAATCTGACTTCAGATGTGGTTGTTTGTTTCACTTGCATTAGAATTTCGTCGTCCGAGTTTGACATCATTAGTACACTATTAAATTTACTGGCAATCCGTTGGAAATTATTTAAATTTCTGTTCGACTGTTTTGCGGAGTGATTTAAGGCAAAAAGCGAGTGTGGAATGTTATTGTATGCTATTGTATACTTTTTGCTTTCATTTTTGTATCCACACAACTCAATCTCCTTATTTAGAGATCTCAATTACTTTTGTTGATTTAATTGTTTTTCTGCTGGGTTAAACGTCTCAATGATTGCTTTGACCAATAATTTCAAAAAATTTTTCTAGATTTCTGTACTGTTCAAGAATTTGATTTCTTTTTGTTGTCATGTCTACGTAGTCCTTTTATAAGGAAGTTTTTTCGACGTTAACATGCGGCAAAAATGACGATTTACAGTTCTTGTGGGTAAGATCTTTTAATTATAGTGCCTTGAACAGTGTGATCTCGTAAAATTGATTGGAGTTTTAGCTTCTTTTTGTGTTTGTTTTTATTTTGTGGGGTCATGACTTAGACTCATTTTTAACAGGCCGAAATGGCTTTCTGAAGTATTGCAATTTAATCCATCGCTGTTTGTTGAAATCTTAAGTCTGCTGTGACTTTTAAAAAAATTTGTTTTCAAAAACTTATTTGAGTTTGTGAGCTTCGTCACTTTTTAAAATTGTTTTTCGGTCAATTTATAGCTCAGTCTCTGTAAACACAGTTCTGCAATTCGTTTCCAGTGAGTTAAAATTTAATTTCTATTCGGGTATTGTTTTTTTACTACTATTATCACGAGAATTTATAAAATGTTCGGGATTTTATTTATATTTGTACATTTTATTGGATTTTTATTTTCTCTTTAATTTATAACAATAATCGTTAGTGTCATTGGCTTTAAAATATTGCGCGATTGAACATACATTGGATAATGACATGTCTCAATTGCTTCCTATGGAGATGTTTTTGAAGATTATAGGGATTTGAATTGGTATCTAATGACATTAATAACGGTGAAATTAATTGTTTTGAAAAAGAGAAAACTTTTTTAAACTTCGCACATATTTGCTCTTTTTTGTCGACTTCTTTACCAGTCGCATTGAGGGGTCGCACAGTCGCACAGGTCCCATAGCTTTTCTAATGAAGCATAGGTTAAATTGCTGCGTTTGGGTTTTGTCTTATGTGAGCATGATTTTGTTAAGATTTTTTATTATATACATCGATATTTGGTGGTAAGTAATGTTTGTTGTTTGATATTTATTATTGTCCTTTTTAGTAGTCCTATTATCAACCACTTTCATCGGCCCCTAGCGTAGCATTATTGTATTCACTTATTTGTTTACTGAACAATTTGTATGTTTTTGAAAGTTTTCCCTCTCTTCATCATTTGCTAGCCATTTTACTCAGGAATTTGGATAAGCGGTGTCGTAATTTTATGTGCGTACGCACAGTAACGAGCCTCCTTGTTATATATGGGAGCAAAAACGATTTTTTTCTAAAAACAAAACTGATGTTGCATGAAGTCTGAACCTGCTACACACTGATTTGGATATGAGTACAAAATTTTGGATTCTACTCTATCGGCGCTAGCACTTACAATTTACCTGTAACTGTTTTGTCTGTTCTTTTAAAGCTACAGCTTTCTACTTTTTGAGCCTACTGGTTTTGCAATGGGCTCTGTCATACAGATTTCGTTACTGTAATCAGAATGAATTCAGCGGTGCCAAATTCAGAGATTTGTTATTCAGAATTAACTGGCTATTTTCCGGAGCGAATTCGCTATTAATTTTGTATTCAGAAGTTCAGTTTTCTGAGTGCTAAATTTATGAGCATTTGGCGACGCGAATTTAGTTTTCCTTTTTAAACTAGTATTTCGCTTAGCGAAATTGGACTTTGAGTAGGATTGTATACTTAAGCGATTCGCAGTACAAATTTCGGATTAAAAGAGATGCAACTAAACTTGAATTCAGAATTGAGAAGAATGATGAAATTAAAATTAACTGAAATTGATCAACAATTTGATTATAACTAAACTTTACAAACTGCGGCAAACCGAATTACTAGAAGACATGAACAGACATTGATTTCAGTAAAATATGTAAACAAATTGAACAAGCATGAAATAATAAAGATCTGATCTTCAAACAGGAAATGAGTAAAATGGAACTAAAAATTAATGAATTTGAACTAAATGAAAATTAACTAAAGTTAGGAGGACTTAGTACTCCCAAAATGATAGCCCCATCCATACTAAATCATACTATATCACATTTCCCCCTCGACAAAATAAACGACGAAATAGTTTATCATGAAATTAATAACATGTTTGCTGGTTACTATAAATAATACTGTAATGTTGATGAAATTTTAATGAGAATCACTTTCGTATAACCTTTCGGCTTCAACAACTGTCATATACATTTCTGGTCCCTCGTAATTTGGTGAAATGTAGTATTGAGTCGGGTAGCTTTACACTGGAGAACACGGGCCTACTGTATAGTCAGACTCTACATTTTGACTTTTGGCTGCTGTCCCTTGAATTTCTGAGACAATTGAGTTGTTTTGGAGTTGCGTTTGTTTGATTAATTGTCGTCTTTTTTGTTGCGAAGGTGCAGGAGATGAAGATGTTGTTGGTGGGCGCGTCTGAATTGAAGCTAAAGACTCGTCAGATTCTGTAATTGATGGGGAGGATCTTTTTCTTTTCGGTATTGGCTGGAAACCTGTGTTGTCTTTGTTGCTGCTTTCCTCTTTAGTCTCGATTGTGGCTCTGCAATTACAATAGATGTTAGTGGAAGCTCCTTTGGTGACGCGTGTTCAGTTACATTTTCACATGGTGCCTGTGGCGGTGCGGTTAGTAAAGTTCTCTTTGGTTTTACAGGCATTTGTACTCGCACCGCTCTCGTCACGTTTGAGTGGATGGATGAAACGGCACTGACATTATCTGCGATCTTTTAATGTTTCATTTTGTTATTACCCTTCAACTTTTTCCTCGCCTCTCTCGCATGCTGGTTGTATAAGTCCTCAGTTATCTTCCCTAACGGTACTTTCGGCCTCCTGTTAGCGTAGAATTGTAGGTCTGTTAGGCGTTCTGCCTCTGTCCCAAATTTTGCCAAATCAGAGTTTCGAATTGTAACTTCTCTCTTCCCCGGTTCTTTGATTACAGATGTAAAAGCGTCTGTCTTGATTACAGAAGATCCAGGCGCCAGAACCTCTTAGAGGCCATCAAGACTTTTCTTTGACCTCTTGCTCCTTGGTTTTTTCGCCAGTTTTACTTGAAGAGAAGTCTCTGTTCTTGGAACTGCCATACCAACATCTGGGCGGGGAATTACTCGAGATTCCGTGTCAGGATCTGCGCTGCTCCGTCTGACCGAATCTTTGCTTAGTTTGTCTCTTTTTAGTTCTAACTCGATGTCGCTTCTGGCCTCCACGTTCCAATTTTCCTCCGAAATCAGCTCTTTCCAACCGACTGTCTCCCTATTTAAATATTTATTCAAAATTCGTTTATATGTGAGACTACAAGGGTCAGGTTCAGTTGATATACTACTTTATGGAGTATTCGCTTTTCTTCCAAAATGTGCTTCAAATGGTGATATATTTATAGTCTTTTGGCGGCATATACGTAGTTGGTAAATAATAGAGTTTACTGACGCTTTCAAATTAAATTGATTTCGCGCCGCCGTTTTAATACATTCTAAGTGATTCTTGATTTTTTGAATTAGTCTTTCAACAAGTCCGATTGCTCTGTGGTTATGTATTGGAGCTTCAATTAATTGTATATTGTTTTGATTACAAAAAGCTTTAATCCGTTGACCTGTTTGACACCGCGCTTGGTACAGTCTAATAGAACAAGGTACTCCATGTAGCAAAACATATTCTTGAAGGAAATTCAAAATTTTATCTGCATTTGCTCTATCAAATACCTCCGCTGACGGAAATTTAGAAAATCGATCTATACATGCAAGCAAGTAAAGTTCTTGATCCTTTTCATTATAAACTGGTCCCCCAAAATCGAATTGCCCCCAAAATTCCCCTTTGAATTTCCTCATCGGGTACTTTGCATAATTTTAATGGTGCCCATTTGTTTGCGGGAATAAGAGAATTTAAATTTTTACTAATTTTGACACAAGGGTTTCACTTTGCCGTTTTTGTTACGATATCACGATGCATGTACGGCCACCATGCATGTGTCGCAATATCTACCATCCCCCAACTCACTGGGTGTGTTGCATGGATTGCTTCCACAGAGGCGTCCTTGATTGAGTTCGGTATGGCGATGCGATCGTCCATGCACTCACATCCATTCTTAACGTGCAGGTCCTTCCAAAAACTATGGGTATAGGGGCTTATCTGTTTACATCTGCCCTCATTTTCTGTGAGAACACAGTCCCTGATCTCCTTGAGGATAGCGTCTTTTGAAGTCAAGTTTGCCATCAGGGTACTCGAAAATAGTTTGGATAATGCGAAATTAAAGGCGTCCATAAAAAGATCATCATTCTATGGTGAAGTGACTGTTGTAGTATCAGTATTAGGCGTTGATGGTGTTGCTGGTTCTGCACGAGCCGTGGATGTACCTGCTTCGTCTGCAAATCTGACTTTAGATGTGGTTGACTGCTTCACTTGCATTAGAGTTTCGTGTCGTCCGAGTTTGACATCATTAGTACACTATTAAATTTACTGGCAATCCGTTGGAAATTATTTAAATTTGTGTTCGACTGTTTTGTGGAGTGATTTAAGGCAAAAAGCGAGTGTGAAATGTTTGCTGTCTCGATTTGGGTATTGGAATTTGATTTATTTGGTACCAATTTGCTAATTTTATCATCAATTTCCGTATTCGTAGAAAATTCTGGATTTCGCGGTGCGAATTCACTGCATAATTTGTTATTGGAATGCGGAGTACTTGAGGCTTGTTTTATAAGCGGATTTCGCTGTACAAAATCAGTGTAATTCTCTGCATTTAATAAGAAGCGTTTCGCGCTGCGTTTAATCAGTCCAATTTAGCAACTATGAATAACTCTTCATACGCAGATATATTAACAGCTTCTTGCTGTGGGTCACGAGATATATAGTCAATGAGTCCCATTTTTGATCCAGGAAGATGATCGATCGTAAAATCAAACGGTAATAATCTATTGACCCAACGTGTTAGACGACTATTATAAGATTTGTTTGCTCTATTTTCTCTCATGATTGAAAGCAAAGCCCTGTGATCGGTTATTACAGTGAATGGCTTACCGTAGAGATAGTGCTTGAAAGTTTCAATCGATCAAACTACTCCTATTATTTAAGTTCATTAATAATATATCGATCTTCTACAGAATTTAAAAATCGTGATGCGAAAGCTACGGTGTGCCAACCGTTTGGAGTTCTTTGCTCTACAGCACGACCCAAACCTTTACGAGAGGCATCGCATTTTATACGTGTTTCAAGATCAGTGTTAAAATGCTTATTTTCCGTTGTTTCAGCAACCTTCTGTTTTATCAGCTTGAATTGTTCTTCGTGTTCGTTTGTACAAAAAATTTTGTAGTTTTCTTAAGGAGAGGTCTTAGTGGAAAACACAATTACGACAGATTTGGAATAAATTTTCCCAAATGATGAACTGATCCCATAAAAGGTCTTAATTTTTTGAGATTCGAGGGTGATGATAATTTTTCAGTCGCGTCAGTTTTATTTGATAGTGGCGTTATACCTGTTTGAGTGTTGCTATGCCCGAGCCATTCAATTTAATCTTTGGCAAAATGACATTTTGCAAGATTGATTCGAAGGTTTTCTTGGTCTAAGTTAATTAAATATTTTCGTACAAGATCAAGATGTTGTTCAATTTTGCTTCTACTTACTATCAGTATATCGTCCAAGAAACAGAAAGTATTTGATAGACCGGCGAGTGTACAATCGATTGCTTTTTGGAATTCGGCTGGCATATCCGTTAGTCCGTAAAATCCCGTTTTGAATCCAGGATCTGAAATAGGCCGTTCCCAAAAGGGCTCTATCGACAACGGTGTTTTCCGAGATTCGCGGGCTCACTGCGCCATGTCATACAGATTTCGTTACTCTATTCAGAATGAATTCAGCAGTGAAAAATTTAGAGATTTGTTTTTCAGAATTAATTGGCTATTTCGCCGAGCAAATTCGCTATTAATTTTGTATTCAGAAGTTCAGTTTTCTGAGTGCTAAATTTATGGGTATTTGGCGACGCGAATTTAGCTTTCCTTTTTAAACTAGTATTTCGCTTAGCGAAGTTGGACTTTGAGTAGGATTGTATACTTAAGCGATTAGCAGTACGAATTTTGGATTAATAGAGATGCAACTAAACTTGAATTCAGAACTGAGAAGAATGATGAAATTAAAACTAACTGAATTTGATCAACAATTTCATCATAACTAAACTTTACAAGCTGCGGCAAACCGAATTTTTAGACGAAATGAACAGACAATGATTTCAGTAAAACATGTAAACAAATTGAACAAGCATGAAATAATAAAGATTTGATCTTGAAACAGAAAATGACTAAAATGGAACTAAAAGTTAATGAATTTGAACTAAATTAGAATTAAATAAAATTAGGAGGATTTAGTACTCCCAAAATGATGGCCCCATCCATACTACATCATACGATATCACAGGCTCATATAAGATGAAAACACACACGTCTTGCAAAATAATACAACATAACTATTCCTTTTTCCATATTTGAAAAGATGAACATATTTTTCACAATTTTTGTATGATTATATAAGATACAATCCAGTCTCACTGGTTACATAGGAAATGACTGGAGTTTGGATGATTTTTCAGTTCTGTCCATCTTGGATGGCTCATTCCAATCAACATCCACATCAATTTCCAGTATTTTCGGTAGCATTAATTGCCTTCATTTATTACGAATTTGTAAGCGGCTAGTTTTGGCTATATCTTGAAGTATTGAAAAAATTGATGGGAGATGGCCGATACGACTTTTGAAGTATTTTCTGTAACATTTCTCATATTCTGATATCAAGAAGTGTAATAATATTAAATTGTTCTCAGATACTGTAAATACAAGTTTTGTATCTAAACTGTGCTTGGTACAGTCTAATAGAACAAGGTACTCCATGTAGCAAAACATATTCTTGAAGGAAATTCAAAATTTTATCTGCATTTGCTCTATCAAATACCTCCGCTGACGGAAATTTAGAAAATCGATCTATACATGCAAGCAAGTAAAGTTCTTGATCCTTTTCATTATAAACTGGTCCCCCAAAATCGAATTGCCCCCAAAATTCCCCTTTGAATTTCCTCATCGGGTACTTTGCATAATTTTAATGGTGCCCATTTGTTTGCGGGAATAAGAGAATTTAAGTTTTTACTAATTTTGACACAAGGGTTTCACTTTGCCGTTTTTGTTACGATATCACGATGCATGTACGGCCACCATGCATGTGTCGCAATATCTACCATCCCCCAACTCCCTGGGTGTGTTGCATGGATTGCTTCCACAGAGGCGTCCTTGATTGAGTTCGGTATGGCGATGCGATCGTCCATGCACTCACATCCATTCTTAACGTGCAGGTCCTTCCAAAAACTATGGGTATAGGGGCTTATCTGTTTATATCTGCCCTCATTTTCTGTGAGAACACAGTCCCTGATCTCCTTGAGGATAGCGTCTTTTGAAGTCAAGTTTGCCATCAGGGTACTCGAAAATAGTTTGGATAATGCGAAATTAAAGGCGTCCATAAAAAGATCATCATTCTATGGTGAAGTGACTGTTGTAGTATCAGTATTAGGCGTTGATGGTGTTGCTGGTTCTGCACGAGCCGTGGATGTACCTGCTTCGTCTGCAAATCTGACTTTAGATGTGGTTGACTGCTTCACTTGCATTAGAGTTTCGTGTCGTCCGAGTTTGACATCATTAGTACACTATTAAATTTACTGGCAATCCGTTGGAAATTATTTAAATTTGTGTTCGACTGTTTTGTGGAGTGATTTAAGGCAAAAAGCGAGTGTGAAATGTTTGCTGTCTCGATTTGGGTATTGGAATTTGATTTATTTGGTACCAATTTGCTAATTTTATCATCAATTTCCGTATTCGTAGAAAATTCTGGATTTCGCGGTGCAAATTCACTGCATAATTTGTTATTGGAATGCGGAGTACTTGAGGCTTGTTTTATAAGCGGATTTCGCTGTACAAAATCAGTGTAATTCTCTGCATTTAATAAGAAGCGTTTCGCGCTGCGTTTAATCAGTCCAATTTAGCAACTATGAATAACTCTTCATACGCAGATATATTAACAGCTTCTTGCTGTGGGTCACGAGATATATAGTCAATGAGTCCCATTTTTGATCCAGGAAGATGATCGATCGTAAAATCAAACGGTAATAATCTATTGACCCAACGTGTTAGACGACTATTATAAGATTTGTTTGCTCTATTTTCTCTCATGATTGAAAGCAAAGCCCTGTGATCGGTTATTACAGTGAATGGCTTACCGTAGAGATAGTGCTTGAAAGTTTCAATCGATCAAACTACTCCTATTATTTAAGTTCATTAATAATATATCGATCTTCTACAGAATTTAAAAATCGTGATGCGAAAGCTACGGTGTGCCAACCGTTTGGAGTTCTTTGCTCTACAGCACGACCCAAATCTTTACGAGAGGCATCGCATTTTATACGTGTTTCAAGATCAGTGTTAAAATGCTTATTTTCCGTTGTTTCAGCAACCTTCTGTTTTATCAGCTTGAATTGTTCTTCGTGTTCGTTTGTACAAAAAATTTTGTAGTTTTCTTAAGGAGAGGTCTTAGTGGAAAACACAATTACGACAGATTTGGAATAAATTTTCCCAAATGATGAACTGATCCCATAAAAGGTCTTAATTTTTTGAGATTCGAGGGCGATGATAATTTTTCAGTCGCGTCAGTTTTATTTGATAGTGGCGTTATACCTGTTTGAGTGTTGCTATGCCCGAGCCATTCAATTTAATCTTTGGCAAAATGACATTTTGCAAGATTGATTCGAAGGTTTTCTTGGTCTAAATTAATTAAATATTTTCGTACAAGATCAAGATGTTGTTCAATTTTGCTTCTACTTACTATCAGTATATCGTCCAAGAAACAGAAAGTATTTAATAGACCGGCGAGTGTACAATCGATTGCTTTTTGGAATTCGGCTGGCATATCCGTTAGTCCGTAAAATCCCGTTTTGAATCCAGGATCTGAAATAGACCGTTCCCAAAAGGGCTCTATCGACAACGGTGTTTTCCGAGATTCGCGGGCTCACTGCGCCATGTCATACAGATTTCGTTACTCTATTCAGAATGAATTCAGCAGTGAAAAATTTAGAGATTTGTTTTTCAGAATTAATTGGCTATTTCGCCGAGCAAATTCGCTATTAATTTTGTATTCAGAAGTTCAGTTTTCTGAGTGCTAAATTTATGGGTATTTGGCGACGCGAATTTAGCTTTCCTTTTTAAACTAGTATTTCGCTTAGCGAAGTTGGACTTTGAGTAGGATTGTATACTTAAGCGATTAGCAGTACGAATTTTGGATTAATAGAGATGCAACTAAACTTGAATTCAGAACTGAGAAGAATGATGAAATTAAAACTAACTGAATTTGATCAACAATTTCATCATAACTAAACTTTACAAGCTGCGGCAAACCGAATTTTTAGACGAAATGAACAGACAATGATTTCAGTAAAACATGTAAACAAATTGAACAAGCATGAAATAATAAAGATTTGATATTGAAACAGAAAATGACTAAAATGGAACTAAAAGTTAATGAATTTGAACTAAATTAGAATTAAATAAAATTAGGAGGATTTAGTACTCCCAAAATGATGGCCCCATCCATACTAAATCATACGATATCACAGGCTCATATAAGATGAAAACACACACGTCTTGCAAAATAATACAACATAACTATTCCTTTTTCCATATTTGAAAAGATGAACATATTTTTCACAATTTTTGTATGATTATATAAGATACAATCCAGTCTCACTGGTTACATAGGAAATGACTGGAGTTTGGATGATTTTTCAGTTCTGTCCATCTTGGATGGCTCATTCCAATCAATATCGACATCAATTTCCAGTATTTTCGGTAGCATTAATTGCCTTCATTTATTACGAATTTGTAAGCGGCTAGTTTTGGCTATATCTTGAAGTATTGAAGAAATTGATGGGAGATGGCCGATACGACTTTTGAAGTATTTTCTGTAACATTTCTCATATTCTGATATCAAGAAGTGTAATAATATTAAATTGTTCTCAGATACTGTAAATACAAGTTTTGTATCTAAATGTATCTGAAAGGACGCCAATAAGGCATTAAGCCAGTCAAGTGGTGTCTAAGAGCAAATTGTTTCTTTATGGGTTGTACGATTTTCCTTACCTCCAACACCCATCCCCCGAACTAAATCAAAAGTTAAAAACTGAACTGGAAAAAACACAATTCATCTTTGATTTTAATACCGAAACAAAAAAAACACCAAAAGAGCGAAGTCTTACCAAAAAGCCATTATGAGTTCCTCATTGTCACAAATATAATTATATTTCAGATCATGAAGTAAATGCGGCAGTTGTTTGGATTCACACTGAACAATTTTTAAGACAATGCTGACATCCCATTTCACTAAAAACTTAAACAGTTTAAGCGCCACTTAAGAATTTTGCTTTCTTGCTTAGTGCCTTTTGACCTATTTTTAATTGTTTTGATTCTTTTTGAATCATTAGTAATAATTTCTATTTCATCTTTGGAAATGACATCATTTAACTCTGTGTTATGTTGTTCATTTCTTTTAATTTTACTCAGACACTTCATCAATTCATAAACATGCTGTTCACGTATTGATATTAAACGATGCTTTTGTCTTATGTTGTTAATTGAGTTAAACTTTTTAACACCAAAGAGCATTCTCCACACCAGTCTTTGTATTTTTTCAAGCGCCAAGTAATTAATTCCAGAACATGGCCTCTAAGACCATAAAGTTCACACTTTTTTAACAACAGGTTGTGATCTACGGTATCAAAGGCCTTTTTTAGATCCAAAAATGCGCAACAGCTTTTTGTACTAGTGATTTTGTCTGACCTTAGGCTATCTACCACAATTGCTATAGCGTCCACTGTACTTTTTTTTATTACGAAAGCCAAACTGTTTATCTGTAAAGACGCTGTTTTGGTCCAGAAAGTCTACTTTTCTCGACTTGAGAATTTTTTCAAAAATTTTTCCTACAGTAAGTAATAAGGAAATAGGTCTGTAATTAGAACAAACGCTCTTGTCTCCGGACTTGTGTATAGGAACAACTTTGGCTGTTTTCAAACAGTTTGGGTAAATGCCGTCTGCAATTGATCGGTTTATTAAATCAGTCAAAAGGGGTGCTATGTTGCATTTTACTGCTTTAAGGAATTTGTTGCTGATTCCATACTGGTCCTCAGAGATTTTGTTTGATAATTTATCTAAAATACACTCTATTTCCTTTTCATTAGTGCCAAGAACTAACATAGTTGCTGATACTTTGTCAATAAGGGAGAATTTTGGACTATAGTCAAACTTACTGTTTAAGTCAGATCCTATTGTGCTGAAGAAAGTATTGAATACTTCACAATTTGGGCTACGGTCATTATCATTGAGACTTGCATCTGAGGGTTTCAGACTCTTCATTGTTTTGTAAAAGTTTTTTTCCCCTTATTTTTCCTTGCGGGAGAGATATACATCAAAGTACTTCCTTTTAGACTGTCTTATAACTGCTTTGGCTTTGTTTCGCTGCTGCTTGAACTTTAACCATTTTTCTTGTGTTTTACAGTGAATGTATTCGTAATATAGCTTTTTTTGCGCTGACATTCATTTTTAACCTATTATCCAACCAACATTTTTTCCGTCTCTTAGTAGACTTTTTTGTTTCTTTCGGAACATATTTGTTCAAAACTTGAGCAAGAATCTCAAAAAAACTTTGTGAACGCTACCTCACTTGTTCCATACGTAAAAATTTTAGCATTCTTTACTAATTCATGTTGTAAAACAAAATTCATATTTAATAGTGTTTGTTCATTTTTTAGTTTTTTCCAACACCTATAGCTGCATTTTTCGTTATCATCAATGCTGCACATCTCAATCTGTGTATCACAAAGTACAGTGAAATGATCTGTTATAGCCGTTTTCACAATGGACACTCTGACGTCAAGATTAGCAAAGCAAAGGTCTATTGATGTGCCTCCACCTCTACATGTTCTGGTTTTTGATTCCGAGTTCATACTTTCTAACTCAAAGAGTCTTAACGTGCCTTTAAGCAATTTGGATGCACTACTGCTACGAAGCAAGTCTATATTGAAGTCCCCACGAACCAAGTGTTTCTGACCCAAGGGTATGTTTAAGTTGAGTATGTATTCTGTCAGCTGGTTTAACAGAAAACCACATTTTGTAGAAGGCGGTTTGTACACAACTGTTAAAAATGTGAACGGATGCAAAAAAATTTGAAGAATCTGCAATTCATTCAGCTCAAGCTTTGCAACAATTTTATAGGCAAGATTTTTCCTAACATAAAATGCAACACCCCCATCTTTTTTCTCCCTGTTAGCGACTACCAAATTTTGATAGTTTTTTTAAAGAAAAATAATCATGAGTTCAGGCTTTTTGAAAGCCAAGTTTCAGTAAGTGCTATTACTTCGGGTTCTGATGTCTCGGCTAGGAAAGTTTCAAGTTCAGAAAATTTCTTAGTAATCGATCGAATATTCTGCAGAAGTAATCGCATTAGTACACTGATTGCGTTGCAACCTCATTCATCTGGTCTTAAGAACACACGCAATAAGAAAAACAGCTAAAAAAACAGTGTCTTGAGTTTTGACAGAAACCCATCGACGGAAACATAGCTTGATATATGTGTAAAAGTTGGTAACTAATAATTCTCCTTTCGAAAATTTCAGTTTATCGAATGAGGGGAAGATTCCTTTCACATGGGTGACAGATGCAGACAAGAGTTTAAAACTAATAAGGGAAAGAATCTAGACAAAGTAAGAGTCGTGGACAATCAAGGTTCAAGCTCTCCAAACTTTTATAATCCTTTTCTGCATTTTCTTATCAGAAAAAAAAGAGAATCGGTTTTAATTTAGCATGTCAATTATCAAACAATAGGAAGCACAACTTGTCCATAGTTGGCCACTGGCTGGTTAGTGATCAGACTTTACCCAGGCGTTATTCGTTACTTATGGAATTTTTGTTTCTTAATCAGCAACGCATAAGACACCCACCCCCCCCCCCCCCCCACATTGACCACCGCTACTAAATAATGTAAAAAAGTGAACGATTTGGTCCAATGTATCTCTTTACAGCGCAGGATATGGCCACAAAGAAACGAATGTTCTAATTGGAGTGCACTATTATACAGTTGACTATAGTAAATTATAGCTTAATGGAACTTAAAAGACTTTATACTTTGCAAATGCCTTTGTCAAAAAGGAATCAAAATTAGTTTGGTGGGGGGGGGGGGGCAGGCCAAGGGGGGGGGGGGCAGGCCAGTAATGCCCCTCCATCACCATGCGCGGTTTTAATTGTCTGACCATTAACGCACGTATTTCGGTGGCTGTGTTTCTAATCATGTCTAATTATCACTGTTTTTTCTCCTTTATGTTGCATAAACTATCATGCATTGTTTTGCCTTGAGAAGAAATCTTTAACTCTTTTTGCTCGTCGTTTAAACGGTTCTCGAAATGACTTGAGAACAGCCAACAACAGAAATGGACTGACGACCGACTGAAAAGCTGGAGTTATGACAGCAATTGTATAGAGATCCGGGAACTGTAAGAATATAGATCTAATTCCAAATGGAGCCACGAGGAAGTATACGTGTGCGCAAACCTACATCTCGTTTAAAACAATTGATTTTAACTGTCTTGTTATAATAAATAAGGTTGTTTTATCTTTTCCTCTAAGACACTTGAGAACGGGCAGATCGCCCAATATTAAACCCAATATCAAACTGTCTTGTTATAATAAATAAGGTTGTTTTATCTTTTCCTCTAAGACACTTGAGAACGGGCAGATCGCCCAATATTAAAGTTCAATAATTTAAGTTTCACCCAATGTTTTTTGACAAGGAAATGTAATCACGACTCTTTCATGTTATGTCGTGGTGTCTGTACGGAAGTGTTGATAAGTGTGGCACGCTTTAAATTCAGATCTTATGAAAGTGCTTTAAGAAACCCGACAATATCTGAAATGCACCCTGTGTAGTAAAAGATGTTGTTGCTATTGTGCACCTTCAATGGTTGAAAACCTCTGAAATTGTCCAAATGTTCACTTACGACGACCTGTTCTCGGCCAAATTTACGACCTAAAGTTTTCAAAAAAGAATGTTTTCAGGGTGGATTTTTGCCGCCTGTTTCAAATCAGTGAATATTAGAGCACAAAAATCTCCTTAAGAAATAGATATGACATCTGGTTGAGTCTTACAATTTCTATTGTAGATTTCTGCTTCACCCTCAAAAGTGTTGAGCTTGACTTTCATACGTGGTGTCATCATTTTGTCATCTTAGTTGACCAGAGACTCACTGCTGTCTTCTAAATTCTTGGTAATGTCAACCAGTGGTACGCTTATTGTAAAGGATAAGGACACTATCATCTCTGTAGCTGCGGCCCGGGCCGAGGATTTTCCCAAAAAATAACGGGGAAAAAGAGTGTAAAGAGTGTAAAAATAAAAAAACTGGATCCCTTTTTCTCCGTTTAATTATGGTTGGAATAGTGTAATTATAACAGTGTAATTTTAGAAAATTGAAGACGGAAAGAGGTAATGAGGATTGAACCCCATCTCCCCCTGTCAAAAATGTTATCTTCCTTGTCTATATTAGCCATTGCGCCAACTGACAGTAGGATCAGATATGTCAATTTGGTTATATTGGTAATTGTCAAAAAGTGTAATTCTTCATCAGCCCAACCTTAATTAAATTCTTTTCAAAAAAAAGTAAGAGTGGACAAAAGAGAGTAAATACAGTGTATTTACTCTCTTATCCTCTTTTTAAAATTAAACTCTTACCCTCTTTTTCCCCTATAAATAGGAGTGGAATACGCATTACACCCTGTTCCCCGCTCATTAGAGGAGGATTAGGGATGAAACTTCAGCCAGGGGGCATGGTAGGGCAACAGGGGCGAGGAGGAAGTGGAAAGTGTGAGATGATCAGCGCGAGAGAGCTAAGAAGAAGTAGTGCATTTCTGTATAATTTGTTTTCACAATACAATCAAGGTCTCTCTTTGTTCATATCACTCTTTGAAAGCGTAAATTCATTAATGTCTTCTTCTCCACACTTTTACTTTCTATTGTCAAAAAAGTGTAACCTGTATAGGAGGGCAATTTAATTTGGTGTCCGTTAGCCGGGAGTGGCATCGTATTAAGGTGAACAAACACATTCCCTCGGAATTTCAAATCATAATTTTCATAACACACTTAAACACGTTACGACGTGCTAGCATTGATATCATCAAGACAACAATTGAATTAAATGGCTCAATTTTTTCATGCTCTTTTAAAGATATCAATTTATTTCTGATACTTAAGATCAATGCCGGTCGCCATCTATACATCAAAAATGTATGACATCATAAGGCAACATGTTTAAGCGACAATTTTTTGCATAGTTATGGGGCCTTACGGAGCGCATGTTTTAGGGTCGCATTGAGCAGCATAGTTAAGCGAACATACCGAGAGAGGGCAATGACCTAAAAGGCTCCGAGTAGATTGTTGAGAACCGAGCAAGGACAAATGACTGTTAGTTAGGTCCGGTCAACACGAAGCTATGAGGGCTTGAAAGTATACTCTCCCCAAGGAAGGATTCACTGTGCTGCGTATTACGTGCTTTTGAGTTGCTCTCATTAAAAATTTTGAAGCATTTACTGTTAACGTGTGTATATATTCTTTTGCGAAAAATGTTTTTTTCAGATTCTGCGCTTTTATAGAACTGTGTTCGAACACGTGTAGCATACCGCTCCTTTTGTAGCCATGAAAAATTTTTCGTTTACACCATGCTGCCTGGCGTTCGAGAGCACTTATTGCGACTTTCACCAGTTTATTAAACGCGTGAGCTCTAAAATGTGACAAAGTTCTTGCAGGTTTCAAGGATTTTTCGGAGCGCATGTTATAGGGCGACATTGAGCAGCATGGTTAAGCGAACATATAGAGAGAGCTAAATGAAATAAAAGAATTAAAATAGAACTGTGAGAACTGCATCCGGGATCAAAGATTGTTAGTCAGGTGTGGTTACCACAAAGCTGTGAGAGCTTGAAGTATGCTCGCCCAGAGGGAGGATTTACTGTCTTGCGTATCACGTGTTTTTGAATTGCTCTCAAAAACGAATTCGAAGGATTTACTGTGAATGTGTTTCTATTTTTTCGCGAAAGAAGATTCGGCGCTTTTCTAGAACAGTCTTCGCTTTCAAGTTAACTTTTCGCGCTTGAATTTATGATTATTGCTTGTTCTCAACTGCTATCGATCTCAAAAAATTTTTTGGATAACAGAAAGCCGATTGTGGAAAACCGGGGTTAGTAGTGGTTATAGCGCAGTTGGTAAAATGGAATCATTGCAGGGTCGTGGTTTCAAAATCGTCTCGGCTACTTTTTCTTTTGTATCCACGAAAATTTCTAACGTACAACATGCTGTGTGGCGTTCGCGAACAATTCTTGCGACGTTAGTAGTTCCGTGTAACCTTGTGTGTGTGTGTTTGGGAGAATTAAAATGGCTCTTAACGCTTTTTTCTGTATTAACCAATGGGTTTTTTCACGTTTTTTGTTGCTCGAACGAATTTTGTAGCAATCTATTTTCACATTTTTTCTTTTTTCTTTTCTTTCCTAGATCTTTCTCTCTCTCTCTCTCTCTCTCTCTCTCTCTCTCTCTCTTGCCTCGCTCTCTTTCTTTCTTTTCCTCTCTTTTTATCTGTCTTTTGTGTCTTTCTTCCTTTGTTCGCTTTCGGTCTTCTCTTTCTTTCTTTCTTTCTCTCTCTCTCTCTCTCTCTCTTTCTCTTCCCCTCTTGCCTTGATTCTCTATCTTTCATTCTATCTTTCTTTGATCTCTCTCTCCCTCTCTCTCTCTCTCTCTCTCTATCTATCCTTCTGTTTTGTGTATGTGTGTGTGCATGTGTGTCTGTATTTCTCTCTCTTCTTTTCGTTTTCTCTCCTTTATCTCTCTCTAACACTCTTTGTTTCCTTCTCTATTTTTCCCTTCACTTTCTATCTGTCTCTCGCTTTCTTTCTTTCTTGTTCTTTCTTTCTAGAACAAATCTGTACGCTGAAAATACAGATTGCCTAAAATTGAGCAATTTTGCCCCCAAAAAACGGTAGGTCAGAAGAGCAGTTATCAAAAAGCACCAGACAAACTGAATTGGGAAAATCAATTAGCTGTGTCTCTCCCCGACAGTTTTTTTGGTTACTCACAGTTTGTATTTTACTATAGCTGCTGATTTGTCGTTATATTACCATTATCCAAAATTTGTCAATAAACTCAGTTTTGAGCAGTTTTAGTTGTGTTGACTTATCTTCTCCTATTATGCTGAATATGAGTCGCACTTGAGCAAAATTGTTAACAGCGCTCCTAACTTAACATGATTTCAAAGTCCTTAATGAATTAATCTAGCGTAAATATTTGTGCTTGTTACGCATGCAGCTTAGCAAAAACAAGCGAGTCTTAAACGCCATTGTCCAGATATTTGCAAGAGGTGCAAAGTTTCGAGCCTCAGTTGACGCGAAACATAAATCTTAAATTCTTTGAAACCTACTATTCCTTCAAATTATTTTTTTGCGATGGTTTTGCGGGCCTGCTACTAAACCGTGCAAAAAGCGAAAATCATTAAGTCTAAACACGCACTATTTGATAGGTCTATTGGTTAGTTTTAATGAAATTATTTTATATGTACTTTTTTTGAGCTTTGCACGTAATTTGGATTGTATTAATCTTTTTTGAACGCTTAGAAATACTCAATTCTGGTTGGATAATATTCGTTTTTTCTTAGTAACAGTAAATGTAGCATGAATATATACTTTTTGACGATATCTTAATACGACAAACTGATGAAAAATTTTGTTGTCAGCAGTAAAATCAAAAATAAAAAACTTCAGTTTCTGGTCTTAAAGTTGTTTAGTTTCAGCGACTAAATCAAACACATTAGTCCAATAAGTCAGAATAGTTAAGACTGAAGTGAGAAAACTAAGAATTTTCACTTTCTTTGTCTTTAAAACGACGCCGATCAATTACTTGTCTGCTAGCAGTTATTTATGATGACTACGCTTGTGAAAATTAGTCATGTAATGTTTTGCCTAGCTTTGCAACGATATGGATAACATGCAACCATTTCTTTGCAATTGAAAAGCTTTCAGCTTCTGTGTTTGATGGTTTGAGCTCGTAATACTACAACACACATAATCAAGGATTCTAAAAAAATATGTTTTAGTTAAAATTTTCTATAGAGCATAGACCGCCGCCCTAGTTGAGAGGTCGACTTTATGAAAAGACTTATAAAGTCGACCTGGGGGGGGGGGGGGGTGTTTCCCTACTTTAAATACACGGTCGACCTCAATGGTCGACCTAAGGTCTTTTCATAAGTCGACCAACGGTCTTTTCATATCCCATATCAGAAAAATCTCGCACAATTAGCTACAATTTCTGCAATTTTCAAACATTAGGTCTTCGAATATCAAATTTTATTCCGTCTCTCAATCGCGGCTCGTTCTTCAGAGTGCCAATAAACTACGGTGAAAAAACGATAGTGTTGATCATAAAAGCAGACATAGACCTTACGGTCAATAAATTGAAACAAGCTTTGAACAAATTTCATCTTTGAGGACTCAGGTTTTTTTGAAAAAATTTAAATATTTATCCTGGTGGTTTTGCACGATATGAGCAACTTTTACGTGTCGTGGGGCTCTAAAAGTCCTGTCGGGCATGGTTTAAATCTAATAAAACTAGATTCACATCCGATATTGATATTGAAAAATAAGCTCAAGATTCGAAATATTTCAAGATTATCCCAATATATCCGATTCTTCGAACACTTGGGTAATTAATAAATTAGAACGTGATGTAGGTACTTTTATAATATTCGTTCCCAGCCACGAAACGCAACTCAAACTAAATGCCACTATTAGATTCAAGTTCCTTCCGACTTTTTTGGACTTCGCGTTGAACAGAATCGGAATTATTTGCCGGTAGAAGTTGAGACAAAAACCGGCTGGAATAAACGTGAAAATTGAATAAGATAAGGAAATCATAACCAGACGGTTTCCAACATAATGTTCAGCTCGGAATTGAGGAACAGTTTCGCATATATAAGCGTGGGTGAAATAACGAAAGAAATTGTCCGAAATGAAAAGAATAGCAATGGAAATAGTTATAACAGAATACCATAGCCTTCGTTTCGAATCAGATAATAGTTGATTTTTTTCAGTTGGTTTACAAACCAATACGTATCTTATTTTCAGGCTCTTTGCTTTTTCTGTTAATCTTTAAATTTGTGGCAACAACGACTTTTAAAAAATTATTTTTCTTCGAAAAAAGATCCAAGGACTATACGGGAATTGGCAAAAAATCATTTTTAGTAGTTACAAATTGCAAATTGATAATTGAAAATTGAAAATTATACTAAATTTAAGACTCCTCTGTTATAATGAAAACTACTTATATGCTTCTTAAAATTTGCTTTTAACAGTTGGGGAAGAGGGGGAGAACTGAGACCTATAATAGTAATATTTAAGAACAGAGTCAGTTATAATCAGCGAGTACTTACACCAGGATGAGGTCACCGAAGCAGGACAGGTATTAGCCAGACGGACTTGGGTCACGGACAGAGGGTCCGCTATATCCGAGCTCATCCTGTGTTGAGAAATTTTCGTCAAAAATCAGTTTAAGCTGAATTTCGGACCCAAAAATTAATAAAAATTTCATTAAGGTGATTCAACATGTTTATCTTGGTCCTGCCCAGGTTAACCAAAATCATTTAGGCCTGGATCAGGGTCTTACTGGGCTTTTTTCCGTCTGGCCAAGGGTCGGGGTCTGTTTTGGTCTGGCCCAGAGCCTGGCTTGAGTCTATTCTGTTCTGTCTAGCCCAGGTGTCTGGGTCTGTTAGGTCTGGTCCAGGGTGTGATCTGGCCCGACCCAAGTTTGTTTTAGTCAAAAAACGATGCAAATATTTTGGTTATGTTGAGGCGGATTTTATTCAAAGATATAGGAACATTATACTTTATTTTGCTATGATTTGGAGAAAATTTTCTTTTTCTGGAAAATTTTGTTAATGATCTAAATACTCTAACTGATCAAAATTTCTTTGAGCAACTTAAATTGTACTACATGTTACAAAAAATGAGTCACAACGACTATAATTGGCTAAACTATGACCTTTTATAGCAGGATATACACTTTGATCCTGTATAAATCGTTATAAATGAGGGATAATTATTAGATATCATGAAAGACAACTATTTTGCCCTATTAGCAGTTACCATGTAAAATTTTACTGGTACTGGAAAACGTTTTGTCTTTAAACAAGGTCAGGCTAGTTATTATTTAAACTTGATAAAAGTTTCTAAGGTACCCGTAAGACAAAAATATAGTAAAATAGAACAAATCACATGAATTAATTGTCTTTTTTTTTACCATTTACTTCTGTGTAAACTTTGATTGAAAAAATGAAAATTATTGTGCGTTTTCTTTTTAATTTAAGAACTCTTTATTTTGAAATTCTTCGACGAAAATGGTTTACTAATTATTCGCATTGTCATCGGAAGATGACTTTCGTTTCGTAAGAATTTAAAAAAACTTACTGGTGGTCAATTCCATTAACAACAATGGTAATCTTAAGCTAAAAGCTTTATGAAAATTTAGTTGTGTTCTTCCTTCCCACAAATTCAAGGATTGTGTATTACTCTAAGAAAATTTCTGTTAAATTTCTCCCTAAAAATGTAAACATTTATCAACTGAGACTATTTTATGTTAAATATTTTTTTCTTTTCTATCTTAAGTGCCTTTTTAATATGAGAATCATAATCACTCTTAACCAATACATTAAAAGAAGGAAAATTAATTTTAATTCTGATGTGAAAATAGCCAAAAGGTTTCAACTCATATAACGATTACGGCAGATAACACAAAGTTCTAAATCAAATAATAGAATCGTATAAATCCAAGCTAAATTTCTTTAGAGTTTATATAGGTTTTTGTGACTGCGAATGGTTATAAAGTGAATCACTTTATTAAATTCATTTTTAATAAAAATATACAAATATAGATCCCCTTATGCTTACTTTTGTGTGAACAAGATCATAAAGTTGCTGTTTATAAGAAAAAATAGGTTGTAGTCAAAAATCCTCTTTGAAAATCATTTTGTTTTATTTAGTTTATTGTGGCTTGTATCATATTCATAGCTTACGAATTAAAAACTAAAATCAGCGGCACTAAGTTAAAACATGGGATATTAAAGTTTTCCATTTAATTGAGGTACTTTCACAAAATGGACAATTTTGGTAGAATAATTTGCATGTGATGTCTCGCAAAAAATTTTTTTCCAATTTTAATTCATATGGCTGTTTGTTATTGAAAGTTATACATCGGAATATACAACCTTAGGGGAATCCTAGTCGCAATTCGAGGTGACAAAAACTATTATTCGAATTAGGGCAACAAAATGATAGTCCGGATCGTTTATTTTAACATCTCGTAGGGTATCCCCTAGACGTCAAAATTCATTTCATTGCTATACCTTTTCACTCCGCGAAGGATTTTTGCTCATTTTTATGACTTTTACTGACTTAAAGTAAAATCAACTATTTTTTTTTATTTAGGTACGCATCAGCGACGCTTGTTGCTATCAGAAAAGCAAAGAACCCAAAGCAAAGAACCCAAAATGTTCAGTACCTTTCGTACGACAAGGCTAAATTGCATAACCCAGCAGAATAATGTGTGATTTGAATAACCAGCATAAATGGAAAACATTGCAGCCAGAAGTCATTCACTTTTTCCTTAAAGAAGTGCAAAAAGGTGTTCTTAAGACCTACATGGATCCAAGTGAACCAGGTAAAGACGCTTGACTCACTATGTGACTCGATATATAAGCCCTGTATAGCATTTGAAAGCAATACTCCAATAATTCCGGGCCCTGTAGTAATAGAATCAAGGAATGTTATCAGGAATATCAGGTAGTTTTGGAGTTCTCGAAGCTCAGGACAGAATAGAAAGCAACATACGAAATATAGATTTAGAATAAAGGATGCAAGGGCAACTGTGAACTGAAACACAGTGTTATACAGGTTGGTCTGACCCGGGGTCTGTCCTTTGGTCCAATCGGTCTGGCTTATGGGGACCAAAATTTTGTTTGATCTGGTCCAGCGAAGTCAAAGCCAGTTTGTTATGCCCTTAACTGTAGAATTGGGTTTTTTGGCCGTTAGAAGGGTCATGGAGGGTTGCGAAGCTGTGGACCCCAGACGAACTCCATAGGGGTTATCTTGTCGAATCTTGCAAGAATCTTGCAAATAACGTTTATCTTACAAAATGAAAGATCCGGATGCTTATCTTATAAGAATCTTCCGAAATATTGCAAGATAACTGTATTGAATTTTTGATAACAGTTTTATACTTGAAGCCATTCAGAAAAGTTGATCCTACGTTTTGCGTAGCGGTAAAATAACGTTTTTGAATGATTAATTGTGTATATGGCGAAAATAGTAAATGACCACTTGTGTTGAATTTTCAATCCCTTAAAAAGCGTTTTATAGCAGAAGGACACCCCCATTAAGGCTACAACATAGCTGAAAATCAAAAACTGAGTTCAATGTGTTTTTTGACTGATATCGATTTTCTGTCCGGCCTTAAAAGAAAATATCATGTACTTTAACGGTGATAACGTATTTAAAATTATAACCGTCCAATTTTCACTCGGGGAATATGTCTAGAGCACACAAGTATCAAAAGTTTAAAGGATGTCTGTGGTGGATCGTCTGCTTTTTGGGATTTTTCTATAATGTGTTCAACAAATCTTTTCTCTAATGTTCAAAACTCCATTTCAGAAAATTGTATTAAAAATCAAAAAATATAAGCAGCAACTATAGATAAATAGTTTAATTCGAATTTCAGTGAGCCCTTTTTTCAAAATTATTCAATATTCTCGCAATAGTATTCAAATTACTTCCACTGTTCGATAGTCAAACGTCATTACTTGTTTATAACAATATGTTTTTGAAAATACTCTGCTACTAGTTACTCTGTAATTGGCCGAACCTTTATGCATTTCAGTTTTACGATTTACTATTATTTTCAACTTTTCAGCTGAACTAATTTCACATATATTTTTCCTCAAAAAACTGGGGGTTACAATAATCTCTGACAAAAATTGAGCGTTCTTTTCTCTCTCTCTCTCTTCCATCATATAGGGCTGCATTGACTGACTGCTACAAATGTATTTGTTATGCGAGGCAAAAAGGTTTCAGGTTGTACACACCAGAAAGTAGCACAACATTGTTTAGAATAAAGTTCTGTCGGTCACAAGCTAAAATTTTAGACAATCAAAACGCAACATCAGTTTCCGTCGGTTCTACCAATTTTCTCCCCGATTTATTCAACCCTGCATATTTTAACCCTACATAGTTTAGCCTCTCAATCATTTAACCCCTATTTCATTTCACCTTTCTATTATTTCATCCCACCAATTAGCAGTCGACATTAAAGGCTTTTGCAGATGTGTTAAATGATAGAGCAGTGAATAAATCCGATTTAAATGATCAGGGGTTAAATAAATAGGGGTGAAAAATCGGGACACCACTTTAGTCATAAACAGTCATTTTTTGAGAACACTATTCACTGATAACAGTTTTCAAATATTAATTTAGCAACAATTTTGGCATCCCGAAGTAACTTTCTACCAATCTAATAGTTTTTGAACTCTTGTGAGAAATAAATTATAAAATAGGAAAAGATCAAAAACAAAAATTGTAGAACATGGAAATATTTTACTTCGATTTCTATTTGTTTATGGCTTTCGCCACGAAGTGCCAATCAGATCACTGTTTTTTAAATTAAGATTTGATTGAATCTGAACAATGTTCTATTTTTCTTTTTTTTCTGTATTCATCTTAAGTTTTAAACTATCTGTTTTTTGTTATAGAAAAATTCAAGGTTTTGTCATCTAACACTTCAGCTCAACTGATGTCAAAAACTTTTAACGCTACATTTCGTTTTCAAATTTTTTTCTCTATGACTGAGTTCTACAAAATTTCACAGAATATTGAAAGTAATTTTTTTTGAGAAGTCAACCTGATGAATTTGACTTGCTCTGCTCAAAAACTTCTCTTGTACTAGTATTTTGCATCAACAAGTCAGTATGAACGTTTTTATCTGCAAATTTCCTCGTCCCATTCAGTCGAGGACATTGTTTATTGTCGAACCGAGACCGAGAACAGCACTTTTAGTTCACGTCAAATTTGAAAAATTTTGCCAATCTGAGAAGATCCATCAAGAATGGTCAATTCTAAGGTTTTGTGGCAAATTTAAATTGATCCTATCGTAGCTTACTCCACTTAGAAAACGAATCTTGAGAATGTGGATTGGGACTGATGTGCTATTTGAATGAACGCCACTTAAAAATTACAGAAGACGACAAAATAGTTGAAAATTTCCTCCGCTTTTCAACCACTGCCTTATTCCGGAAGACCAGACAAAAGCCATGGAAAAATTTTTCGCTATGTTCCGTTTGTTCGGCAAGTTCAGTTTTAAAATTACAACACTCACGTGCATATTTTAAAATGCCGAACGTCTGCAGTGCCAGAAGTTAAACTGCCAGAAGTTGCTACTTAGTCAGAAGTTGACTTCTGTTGACTTTCGTCATTTTAAAACGTGCGCGTTTCGTGTTTTAAGCATGGTTAAGTGACTCTGCAGAAGTCACCTCGAAATTCTGACTGAATATCTTTAAATGCTTCGCGGTTCTCGATAAACGCTTGAAGTTCTGTTCTCAGTGACTTCAGGCAGAATCACGTCAACATTACGTAAAGAAACCGTCGGTATGTTCTTCTACTATGACTAATACTTACCAGTGTTATCTGCAGAACAACCGCCACATTTGTTTCATTGCCGACCAGCAACACTTTTTCCATCATCATTAGAAACATTTGTCGTTCTTCGAGGGTGTCCACACCCGACAGGTTTCCGTACACAAGAGCGTCAGCAACAGCCACAAAAGCTGGTCCGAGGTCTCTATAAAGTCGTCTCGTTTGATCACTTGCATCTTGTGTTGCCATTTTGCTGTAGAGAAGCAAATCACGCTTTAATCTGTATTACTAGCCCTGTTTGAATAATTTGAATTAATCAACTTTGGGTGCTATTCTGTCCCCCCAACAAAGCTTAGTGGGCACATATTTTTTACGCCCCCCTGGCGCATGTGCTATTTTTTACAAAGTAGCGTGCTATATAAAAATAATATTGTTGGCATCTGGGGTGCCTAAGAAATACTGTGAGCTTGAGGTTCCAGATCAAAATGATCTTGATAGGATTTCATGTTCCCGAACTGCTTTTTGCGTTCGAAGTGCGTTCAAAGAAGCCGTCTCTGATCAGACCACACCAGACTAAAACGTACTATGTTCAGACCATTTCAAGACCGTTTTTGTATTTTTCGTGAGCTCAATAACATCACTGATTGAAAAGAAGCAGTGTTTCAGCTTCCGCACTGATTTACAGCCCCCTATCGTTGTAAAGACAGCCAGAATGAAAAGAAAAACAAACTTCAAATTATCAAATCATCAGAGAATCAATCCGAGTTTTAATTAAACAGCACTCGTACCTAGTTAACAAATTCTGGAAAACATCAATCTAGGCATTATATTGAAATAATACGTATCACTTTTTTTTTGTTTCGCAAATAAGATTGAATACGAAATGACGGTTTTTTAGTGAAGATTTGTGTTAAAATAGTAATCAACTAAAATGATAAATTTGAGAGTTTTTACCGCATTTTAGCGTTCTATAAGGAAAAGATCATCTTCAAATTTTTTTAAAGAATATTCCACAAAAGCCGACCCAAAACCTAATATACTATGTATGGCGCGCGAAATGAAAAAAACTTCACAGTTCTTTTGTGCTCAAAAATCTTTTAGATTTTCTGAATTTCTCTGATGTGCAGAGGTACGTTTTAGTTAAACTACGTAGTATTGATGTTAGCTGGCGGAAGGAAAATCCTAGGTTTTAGAATTGACCCTGCTACTCTCTATATAAATTGGAGTGAAATTGCCTAAGAATTTAAATTACTCTAAACTTTTATTTCTAAATGCGCTAAGATCATATTGTATTTAGACATGTGTTGAATAAAAAAAATAGATCCTTGAAAACTTTATTGACTTGAGTAAGATTATGATTCAAAAAGTATACATACGGTAGAAGAGTTGACTAAATAAACTTGCATCAAGGCTTAGTCAATTTTTTCTGTCTCTTGAAAACAAAACAAGAAAGCTAATAAAAAATTATTTATGTTGAACCCGTTTAGCTTGTTTCTGGGGGTAGTTTATTTGGCTACTTATATTGTTTGCATTAAACATATGTGTTAGTTTGAGAACCTCTCAAGGAGACTTCTGCACTCGACCTGCATTCTGTTTACAATTGGAAATGATTTTTTTCTGTCAGTTTTCCATTTCTCTGAACTGGTGTTTGATATCTTCAATAATTGTTTTTTTTTCCTATCAAAGGCTATAAAAAATTTTTCAGTTACGATTGAGACGTAGCGTGAAGGCTGATGGAAGGGAGCTATCCCTCTCTTTTTCCCCCTTTATATTAAAATTCGTATTGCTTGCTCATCAGTTTAAATTGTCAAAGAAAATGTTATGAATAATTTTGTGCTTATTTTGTACACAAAATGAGCTGCTAACCTTGTCTACAAAATTATTTATTGATTTGTTTGAAAGGTTTTTGAGGGCATACGTTGTTTATAATGAACGATATCACTTTTTCTTTGACTAAATAAAATACTTTTAGTGCTAAAGCAAGCAATACTTTGTTCACTCAGGGTTGTCCAGGATAATGGCTGAATTGAATTGTTAACGGGTAAAATATATCTGTAGAATTTTGTATGTACAACAGTTTAATAGTCGTACAAACAGTTAATCCCAAAATCCGAACAAGAAAGTTTTATTATCGATAGAATGGTTTTCTTCAGAGGTTACTAACTATTTCCTCAAATTTTCTCTTTCTTTGGTTTGTTATAAACTCAGCTGTTCATTAAAAGTTTGATATAAAACAATGGATAGATGAACAATTTGACGATTGAATTAATCAGATTTTATGTAACATAAATCAATTCAGATCAGCAACTCATTTCGTATTGGATTTTATCTTAAGATTCCAATCTCTCTGAGTTAACTCGACCAAGCATCTAAACATTCCGGCTCTTAAATCTATTGTTTTTGGCTTCTGATCTTCAATATTTGAATTTTCTTCTCAAGGAAAACCATTTTTACTGAACAACAACTACCCTTCCCTCTCTGATTTGGTTACTGAAGTTTATACTTCTTTGCGATGTCTGGATTAATGTGGGCTTTCTAAATATTCAATGCCGCCTAACCAACCTGGCGTGTTGCCTTCTCTTGGCAATTGTTTGAATCACAGCGTGCGTGGTCAAGCTTGTAAGCAACAAATTTGTTCAAACCCCTTCTATAAACTGCGGCAACTGTGCCTCTGTTACGTAATGTTTGTTTTGAATCCGAATGTTCAATCACTTAAAATGTGCGTCTTTTTTATCCATTGTTTTTTTTTCAAGTAATTCCATTTATAGCAAAAACAGTATCAGATTTTGGACGCTACCAATTAATTATTCAATCCAATAAACCCTCAACTCAAGATTTTAGTCGCAATATTGTTATTCCTCCATTGGTAATTGTATAATAATTTCCCCAAAGGTGACGCTAAATAAACTTGCCCCGTGGTATGAACTAACTCCCCCAAAGTTTCATCATGCTGGGGTAAACGCCTGCGAATAATTTTTTTTGAAGTTTGGTCCTTCTCCAAAACTCAATATTCAATCCGCTTAGCTTCTAAAGCACTCCTTTTTTGTACCAAATATATCCGGTTCGACAAATTGCGTTGAATACAGTGGAAAAAAAAATGATGATCAAAAAACGGAATCGAATTGCTTTTTTGTCGATTTTTTTTATCTGAATTCATTTTGAGCAAAAAAAAATATTTTATATTTCCCCAGATCTTCGTAACTGACATAACTCTTTTCTTCCTTGGCGTTTTTCATCAATTATTGGTTCCTTGACGCTGAACTGGCTCTTGTTTCAGTGTTTATCTCATAAAGCTGTTAAAGTCTTCATTGGAATCTATTAATAATACTACGTTGACTTTATTGGTAATTTTTAAAAAGGCTTTATCACAGTTTGAAGACTAAGTTCAAAACCCGGTCGTTTTTGATTGGTCATTTTTCTCATTTGATTGAGAGAACTGCGCAGAATTGTCATTCAGCAGCTGTTTTATGATCAAAAGTGTGTTGTGAAAACGTGAAAAACAAAAATAGAACAGAATATACTCACAGAAAAGCTCAACTGGTTTTTCAACTTTTTTTTTTCAATCTGAACTGAATTCTGTGTTAACGCCTCATATGTGAATAGTGAAAAAGCATTGCGTAAAAGCGTTAAGTTTTGTTTCGTAATTTGGAATAACAACATATCAAGAGGTATTGGTGCCAAAAAATAGTAGTTTTTATGTTAAATTTTTCAAGTATACATTCAATAGGTGATCTGAGCAGATTTGTCATTGAAAAAATCAATCTGTCTCTCATTTCATGTTCTCTTTTAACTGCCTTTTTGTCTTTTATTCTGAGACAGCGACAAAAGTAGCAGCTTACTTTGAAATACTTCTCGAATTTCTTTCAAGTGTTTTTTGAGTAGGCGAAAAGTTGACGTCAAGGACGACATTTTTGTAAACGCAACAAAATCTGCCAAGATAAAAGCAATGACAACAGTTTCACGGCAAACTCTAGTAATCTTATTGTATTCAGCGTGATTCCAGACACGTTTCTTTTAATTGTTCTTACCCATTTTAGTGGGGGAAGAACTATATACTTAAATGGTTTTTTGTTCAGTCAATTTTCAGCGGTCGATCGGTTTATTCATCGTAATGGATTGCAAGTGGTATCCTTCAAAAACTTGTCAAGCGTAGAATTTCAAATTAAAAAGCCTTTTTGTGAGTTTTGCTTTTTCCAAGATTTTAGGGAGGTTTAAATGTTTGTTAAAGTAAGCTTAACTTCCGTTGTTTTGTTCACTTTTTTCGTTTTTTTTTGCTGAAAAGTTGAACAATTTTTGCTAAATTATGATAAAATTCTAAACAGTCGTCGAATTCGTATTACAGTTAGAGACAGAAGATATTAGAGAATTGTTTGAACTAACTGTTCTCGCAAAATTTTAAGCTTTTTGAAAGTTTAGCTTTTTGAAAGTTTAGCTATTTTGAAAGTTTAGCTTTTTCCTTTCTTTTCCATATAAAACGGCATCAAATATGATCATTTGACTTACTTTGCCAAACTTTTCTATTAATGCAGGCAAAAACTGCTCAATCAATTTTACTGTAGTCAGACACCCGCTAATTTCACCTCGAGTTCTTAAAATTTCTCCAAAAAAATTTCAGCAAAAAAATTCTTGAGCTCTTTCGCTAATCTATATACTCACATTAATGAAAAAAGCAAAGTTTGTTTATGATAAACTAAAATTTTTGTCTGCCAAACAAAACCATCAAGCAAAGTCTAAGAAGAATTGTGTTTTTAACAGCAGTTGAGCAATAGCCAGGCCAGTTTTAGTCTGGACGTTGAGTTTTGCAATGAAAAATGATTGGGATTGTTTTCTGACTCTTTTTTTTGAAATGTTATTTGCTTTCAAATAACAAAATGGTCTTTTTCAGTTAAAAGCTCAAATATTAGGATGCTCTTATAGATTCCAGTATCCGCAAATGAAACAATATTGTGTTTTATGTGAACTGCTTATGGTATTTATGGCTCCAACGACATACTACTGTTTTCGTAAAATTTTAATGATTTCGTTGGGTTTTCCAGCATTTGATGTTCTCTTCTGTTGTCTAAATAATTGATCAAATGTCTCGTTCAGTATCTAGAAAGATAATAACGAAACCATATAATGCTTTCATTTGAAACAAGATACCTTTTGTTAATAAAACTCCATTAGTATCCAAAATTTTTTAATTTTTGGTCACATTTATTTTTGATTTAATGATTTTTCGATCAAATTAGCTTTCTCAGTAACTTGCGGCGTTTATTCCAAAAAAAACGGCAAGAAGAGGACTGTTGTTGATCCTGTTTATTGAATTTTATTGTTCAAAAACAATTCGGATTGTAATGGAGAGCTGTACATTTTTTTATTGATTTTTCGCCTTTTAATGTTAGTTACAGACAAGAACGATTTTTAGGCCATTCTCAATTATTGACACGTAAAATTTGTATGTTATGAGAAGCCAATGAGAATACATAAAAGTTTCAGAGAAAGGCGTCTGGTTTTTTTTACTTCAACACCGTTTGCACAACGTTGCTGAAATTTGTTTTCAATCAAAGGAACAGTGTTTTTTTTGAGATTTGCAACTTTCAATCTTATTTCTACAACCCCTTTAGCGCTGTTTTATAGTAAATCTTTCTTCCAAGTTAGTTTTTATGTAGTGTTAATAGCTTATCATTATTTAAAAATTGGTTCTTTGGTGTTGACACTACAAATTTTCATAAATTTCCAAATTCTGAAGTTTAATTCTGTTTTCTAGTCAAATCACCATATAAATGGCACATTAGGGAGATATCGCAAATCACATCAATGGTGGCGTTGACAAAAAGCACACTTGATATTATTCAGATTTATTAGCGAATAGATTTTTTTCTTATAGGCATCGACACCGTTTCCTCGCAATTTTGAAATGACCTGCTGATTGTGCACTTTATTTGTTTGTTTTGTAGTCGTTTATGATTCTACATAAAGATAAGTCTCAGTGATTTTGTTTGAAGGCAAGAATGAAGCTATTGATTGGTTTCAGTTTATAGCTAATTGCTTTCATGAGTTTGAAATTAATTATTTTCAAAAAATGTGAACATATTTTCTAAAATTCCATTTTTTCCGTCTTCTTGTTAATTATGTTCAATAAGGACAGTTCCAATTTTTTTTACTCGGGTGAAATACAAGTCATTTGCTTTTGTTTATTTTTTATCTGATGCTAAAATGGATAGACGTTGAGTTTTTGTCGTAAGTAATGCATTTGGTTTGTATTTGATTTTTGTTTGTCTTTTTTTGTTTGCCCCAGCATGAAATTTGACCGATGAAAATACTAAAGCAGTTTCTATAAATACTTGCTCCATCATCATGAGTGGAGCAGCTTTGAGAAGGCGAGGTCTTTTCATAGCAAATATTAGTCATGCATGTTCTTTCCATATGTTTTTAGAGGTCGTTTTCATTTCCGAGTACAAAAATGGAGTTTTTAGAATCTTGACGGGATTTTTGCATGAATTTGTGCTGATGTTTAACAGTCCGTGAAGAAGCACTAAATTTTTTTTTGCGCCATGGTTAATACCGTAAAAAGGCAATTGGATTTTTGCGGGAAAGTTCTTAAGGCAAAAACCAATACCGTAGTTTTCAGTAAAGAGTTTTTACATAGTTAAGTCTGTTAGTTATTACAGACTTTAAAATACTTGACAAGTTGATTGGCAAGTACGAATCAGACTTGTAATGTTTATCGAACGAGGATTCCCATTATAAAAATTTTGTGGCAAGGGCAAGAAAAATTGATTATGTTGGAAATTTGATGGAGGGTAATCAGGCATTGTGATACCAGTACCAAAATCGAAGTATAAATCAGAATTCGTCAATTGCAACCGCAATTTTTAAAACTTATTATGTTTCGCTTGGCTTTCTTGCTCAAAAGTAGATGTTGGCAAGTTTATTACAAAGTTTGTTTCAACAAAAAAAGGTAGTGGTTCCGATAGCCAGGAGTCAACTGACACGTTGGCAAAGTAAGGAACACAGATCTCTTGGAATGCAGAGGTCTGAGGATCAATTACGCAACAGTAAAAAATGATGTCCCTGAGAACAAGTTCACTCAAGCGGACAACAGTAAAATCGGATCTGCTTCAAGTCTGACGAGCCAAAAAAGTGACCCGAATGAGACCCGGGTCCTGTAATTTAAACTCCTGTATCTCAAAATATAGTGTGTTAGGTCAAAAATTATTCAGATAATTGTGAGTTTCATTATTTGTCGTTAAAAAAATAGAAAACTAAGAACAAAAATAATCTGATATTTATCTCAATCGAAAAACAAATGTGGCAAATTTTGATTGATAATTAATATTTTGAGATAAAGGAAAACCTAAAGGAAAAATTGGCAAGGGTTTTTTTACGCTTTCAGTTATAAAAGTTTAAATTTGCTTTGTCTTTATTTTATTCATCTGCCATTGCCTTCTCAGGCTGAGGTGTGTACTCGAAATCGTCCTGGTCCAGACCGACCCAGACGGAAAACAACCTTGTCCAGACCGTCCCAGACCAAAATTGCCTTGATCCAGAATCAAGCGCGCTCAAAAGTCTCTTTGCGCGCTAAGTGCGCTCGACCTTTAGTTTGCGGTCAAAATGCGCTCGACAATTTCAGTTCGCTCCTGCGAATTCGTTTACTTTAATTTCAGAGGACGTTCGACACCCTGCTATGCCAGTTACTTATACAGATGTTAAAGTACGTAGGAATTTCTAGTGATCATACTATTAATCGGATTACTACTGAGTGTTCATTATTTTAGTGTTATCAAAGAATCAGTGTTCATTATTTTAATACCTCCATATATTTTATAAGAAATTAGTCCCTTGCAAGCCTCTAAAGAGCAAACACATTGGAACAGTAAGCGTCTAATTTTAGTGATTTCAATACAAAACATGTCATTTTGAATTTTTATGACAATTCGTGACTTGTCGTTTTTGTTTTTTTTTGTGATTTCAAAACCAAACACACGTTTTTTGATATCAAAACTGGTCGAGGTTTATAGTACATAAAACTAGAATTCAGTTTGACGCACTGGGAAAGTCAACAACAAAACTGTTGAACGTGTGTTATGTTGCAACAGCCGAGAAATAGTGAGATAAAAATTCTTATGAAAAGTTTGAAAATAAAGACACAAAGTGAAATGATGCATTGTTTACACTTTTTCGTGTTTTTTTTTGGCTGCGTTGTTATTTAACCGACCCCATTGAATGAATGGGTACTTGAAAATCATGTTGAAAAATTGTTTTGTTAATTGTCATTTTTTAAAAATCAAAATGAAACCCTAATAAATACCTATTTTTTAAATACAAATTTGATCGATGTCTTCTAAACTGCGCAAAATGTCATCAAAGTAGTGGAATTTCAGACAAAGACCAGAAACTACAACAAACAAACACAAAAAAGTTTCTTGTATTTCGCTAATTGTTCAAGATATGCAAAATCGAGCTTTTATTGAATGCGAAATCTAGTTTAGTTGGCTAAAATTTATTTGCTTATGCTTTCCTCATCTTGTTAACAAATATATTTTGTAACAATTATGGACAGCAGAAAATGTTTTTAACTCTTTATAATAATAGCCACCAAAATTATCCGATGACAAATTGATTGTGATTTGAAAAAAATGGCATTTTCCAAGTAACTGGTTAGTAGTATAAAAAGCTGACTAGAACCTCAACGGGGGGGGGGACACTATGTATTAAGATAGGGAATGCAGAAATTGTCCCCCCTAGGGGGACACTTAGGGGGACATTTAATGCAATTCGCACTAAATGTCCCCCTAAGCGTCCCCCTAGGGGGACAATTTCTGCATTCCCTATCTTAATACATAGTGTCCCCCCCCGTTGTGGTTCTGATCAGCTCCTAATTTTTTTTTCTGAAAAAAAAAATGTATTTCACAAAATTTTGTTGTTTTTGTCTCTAAAAATGTGAACTATTTTGAAACATGATCTGTGAGTAAAAAATTTGTCGGAAACGCTTTTTTTCAAAAATTGAAATTTTGGTCCCATAGTGGGACAAACACTTGTGAAATTTTTTGAAAAATGGGGTCTAAAAAATTTTTGTTGATTTTTTGGCTTTAATCAATGTGAAATCTTGTGAAACATGTTTTGTGAGTGAAAAAATTTGTCGGAAACGCTTTTTTCGAAAATTGAAAATTTTGTCCTATAGGGGACAAACACTTGTAAAATTTTTTGAAAAATAGGTTCTAAAAAATTTTTGTTGATTTTTTGGCTTTAATCAATGTGAAATCTTGTGAAACATGTTTTGTGAGTGAAAAAATTTGTCGGAAACGCTTTTTTCGAAAATTGAAATTTTGTCCTATAGGGGGACAAACACTTGTAAAATTTTTTGAAAAATAGATTCTAAAAAATTTTTGTTGATTTTTTGACTTTAATCAATGTGAAATGTTGCGAAACATGTTTTGTGAGTGAAAAAAGTTGTTGGAAACACTTTTTTCGAAAATTGAAATTTTTGTCCTATAGGGGGACAAACACTTGTAAAATTTTTTGAAAAATAGATTCTAAAAAATTTTTGTTGATTTTTTGGCTTTAATCAATGTGAAATGTTGCGAAACATGTTTTGTGATTGAAAAAAGTTGTTGGAAACACTTTTTTCGAAAATTGAATTTTGTCTCATAGATGGAAAGAACTTGTAAAATTTTTAGGAAAGTGGGGTCCAAAAATTTTCAACGCTATTTCACTTTTATTCATTATGAGAAGTTGTGAAACTCGTTTGGTGTGAACATTCGTCTCACCGCCACACCCCAAAAACTCCGCTAAACATCAGCCAACCTACACCAAGCACAACCACCAAACACACACGCATACACACGCACACAAACTTCAACATATCCCTCCGCTACTTGAAGCACCAAAACGCACGATCAAACATGTTCATCAGTTCTTTTATTTCAAAATATGTGAACCAATCAGACATGTCTAATCGTTCGTAACAGTCGTAACCAATCAGATTTCTCTAAGTAAAACATTTCATCTGCAGTACATACACGCATACAAAATTTTACATACATATAAATGTTCTTTTATTTCAAAATATGTGAACCAATCAGACATGTCTAATCGTTCGTAACAGTTGCAGCCAATCAGATTTCTCTAAGTAAAACATTTCATCTGCAGTACATACACGCATACAAAATATTACATACATATAATATATATATATATATATATATATATATATATATATACATTCAAAAATACAAACATGTATACATATACAGACATGCATACAAATATACAAACTTACATACACGTACGTGCGTGCATGCATACATACATACACACATACATACATACATACATACATGCATGCATATATACTTAAATACATACATACATACATACATACATACATACATACATACATACATACATACATACATACATACATACATACATACATACATACATACATACACATTGGTAAAAAACCCTCAGAGTTGTACAAGACAACAAGTTTTCACCTAAGTATGTACACAATTATGGTCATAATCATTTATGTTCATAAATGCATACATAAATTGATAAAAACAACAGTAAAACAACTAACCTGTTAGTAGATGTATAAAATCACTAATGATATATTATGTGGAGAGAAGAGCCATCGGATCATGCCCAAACATGTTCAGAGTCACAAAACTTTCCAAAATAAATTGACCAATCGCAGTGCCGGATTTATTATTCGAGTTAACAACCAATCAGAATTGAAAGATTTATAAACAAAAACTCTAAACGCTCACGTTCAGTAAACAGTAAATAATGAACACAATAGGAACAAAAGACATCAAGCTCATTCATGAGAAAGTTTTATCACTGAGAGGTAACATAAATTATACCCACATATCTTATCGACAGTTATATTTCGTAGCTGCTTGTTCTTTGTTAGACCCAGAAGTTGACGGAGAAATAGCACTTAAATTTAGACCCTATGGTGGTTTCATTGGAATTGATAATTCAAGACTAGATTCATTATTGAAACGGAGCAGAGTGCTACGACTTCATGCTGCATTGCATGACGCTGCTGGATTTATAAAAGATTGCAGAAACAAAGGCCCTGGATATGTTTACGCTTTCCGTTACTCACCAGTAAACAATTGTCTTTTTGGACACCTGACAGGAATATTATTCATTCTATCAGTGAAAATTTTTCATTCACAATTGTTTCGTGAATTGGAATGCTAGAAAATTTTGGCAGCAAAACCGCAAATATTATTGTCCTCGATCTCGAAGGTTTCAAACTCAAGTCACTTGGATTCATTATAAAAGAACTCAGTTTGTGTTCCAGTTACAACGATACAATATTTTTCAAACCGCCCCTTAAATTCGCTGATTTACCCGCACACGATAGACAAACTGTTATTTGGTTGACCAATAACCTACACGGTCTTGATTGGGACGAAGGTGATATACCTTACTGTGATTTGAAAACAATCTGTCTGAGTTTCAGTTTCCGATTCACACGGAAAAATTTTTTTGCCAAAGGCATTGAAAAGTGTGAGCTCCTCAGTAAGCTTTTACAAAAAACTGTTTATAATCTGGAGGATCTAAATTGTCCCCGAATCTCAGAGATAATATCAGAAGAACAAGTTCCCTCCTGTTGTCTTCATTCAAACTTTCGTTCCACAAACGATCAATTATCAAATCACTGCGCGGAGCGTAAAGCAAGAATATTCTCACAGTGGACACAAAGTGATGCACAGAGAAGACACGGCAACTTTAACAACTTATCTGTCAGACAACTTGAAGATATTCACTTGCTTGACTCCACTTGACGATCAACCGATTGTAATATTCAATAGAGTTCAGGATCCCTCTCCACCAATACAGAATAATTTTTCATCAAGTGATCAACAGAACCGAGCGAACTATCTCAACAATAAGCCAAACACAGCACAACAACCGCGTTACAACCCGCTTTATAGCGCAGCAGCAAAACGTTATTTTGCAACCATTACTCTTTCTCCCGACGAGCTAGACAGCTTTAGGGCTTTCCTGCCCGTGATAGATAATTTCTATCACTTCCAACTGTACGTAAAAAATAAACAGAGAGCTCGAGAACATCGGAATCAGTTCAATTATGGCTATGAACAAAACAAACGAGAAGCTTATACAGTCCCCCAACGAGCAGCGAATCCCACGTTGGAAGCAATGGGCGGACAAAAAAGTTCCTCAATTTAGATTGAAAAAAACACCACCAGAACGTGAGCTATCACTTAATGAGATGCCGAATGAGTTGCGGTTATATGTCTTGGAGCACCCCGAAGTTGAAAAAGTTTTCAATCAACCATCGTTCGAGGAAAATGACTCATCAACCGTTTGTTATAAACTAGAGATAAAAAGTCATATTAAAGGTTTCAATTTGTTTGAGTTCTGGTACATGAAACAGTTGCCCAGTGAATAATTCAAAAATTTAACATTTATATCATTCTTGTTTCAATTCACTTTTCAATTAATTATTTTTCTCCAATGAATCAAAGAGACGAGGCTGACGCCGGTATCAGTAATTTAGTCTTTGATGTGAACAACAAGGAGAGGCCCCCATGGCGTTGTTGTTCAAATTCAACAGTGCCAAGGTCCGAAGTAATATTTTTTGTTCAAGTCAGTATCATTGTCTTAATGATCATTCTTTGCTTCTCTATGCTCTTTCTATTATCAGAAAGCTGTGAAGAGAAATCAATTTGGATTGCTCTCTTATCGAGTTTAGTTGGTTACATTTTACCTAATCCCAAACTATGAACAAAGTTATTCTTACACATGACAGGGTATTCATGTCAATTGTAGGACCAAGTGGTTGTGGTAAAACAGAACTCTTGTTTCGAATGCTAAAAGGTTCGACCTTTTATCCACGCTTTGAAAAAATTTATTATTTTTACAAAGAGTTCCAACCACTTTTCAAAGATATGCAACGAGTTATACCAGGGATTGAGTTTCTAAAATACTCAGGCTTTGATATAACAAAAAAACTATCGCATTGTCTGCTTATTTATGACGATTCATGTGAAGAAATTTTCAACGATAAAGAATTTGTAAAAATAGCTACCTCAGGACGTCATCGCAAATTACATGTTATATACGTCAAGCATAATTTGTTCCATCAAAGCAAATGGTCAAGAACCTTTGATCTGAATACAACACATATAATATTATTCAAGTCGCTTCGTGACATTCAACAAATTGAATATCTTGGAAAACAGTTGAATTGTCTCCAACTGATAAAAGAAGCATACAAACTAGCAACTGCGGAGCCCTTTGGACATTTGATTATTGATCTCGATCCCAAAACCAGTCAGGGTTTACGATTTGCGTCACATATTATTGGACCTAATCCTTCAATTTTTTACATTCCTTCGGAGGAAGCCGTTGTTACACCAATTACGAATGAAAAAGAAACATTTGCTTATGCTCAAGCAATGGGCAAATAGCACAAACCAGCACTCCAACATTGAATCCGAGTTACTTAAAGACGGCGACTTCATTTGGTTTCTGAGTGACTGTGTGATGAACGTACTCTCTGGAGTTGTTCCAGTCAATAAAAAAGAACTAAAAAAATTTGAAAAAACTCTGCGTCAACTTTCAAACAGAAAAGTAGGGAAAACTGAACGGTTAAAAATAATTCAATCTCCCTCGGGCAACAATCTCATTCAACTCATAGCATTACCCTGCATTGAATATATAGAACAAAATGCATACTGAAGAGTTTGTGTTAATACCTAAACAGATGTATACAAGAGAACAACCTCATGTCTCTCAATTACTCAGCAACAAAAATATTCACAATGCAGCCAAGCAGATTTCGCTTCTCCAGAGAAACAAGTCACCATCAGATCCTTCTGCCTCGCAACAGGATACAGAACAACAAACTGACGCTTCAGTGGATGATAGAAGTACAATAAACGAGTCTATGGCGAAACCCTTTACGACAGACAACAAATCGACTATCAAAAAAGGAGTGCTGAATGATATTAGAATCTTGAAGGGGATAAAGTTTGAAAGAGCGAATACAATACTGGACATAATAGAGGAATCAGATTCCGTTTCCTTGGACTCATCAAAGAGATTGCTTATTAATGGTACAAATACAGAAGTTCTTGCAGCTACATTTCTTTACAATCTACAGCAAACCACTTGCAAACTATCTTTCGAACAATTCAGTTTATTAACGCATCTCGATATTGGTTCGCATTTGACTTGTAACACATACGCCAAAAGGTTTCTGAATTTATCATCTGAAGAGAGACTGCAATTTTTGGAGTATGAGTCGGACAAAGAAGTTGCTTCAAAATCCCAGCGAAAGAAAACAAAAGCTTCTGACAGAGACCCGAGAAACTTTGAAGAGGCAGAAAAAGAAATCAAACCAACCAGCCCCTGGGAGAATTACTTCCTATCAAGTTAAACAGTTAGACAAATTGTACACTAAAGGCAGTGCTGCATTTGGTAGCATTGCTAACTTGAAGGAGGCTAGCGGTTTCACCAGAGGCAAAATTGTTCGCTATCTTCAGTCAAAAGCCCCGTACACAAAATACAGACAATTCAGGAAAAGTTTTACCCGACTGAAAGCTGTTGCATATAGAATAAATGAAATCTGGTCTGTCGATGTTGCGTATATGGATAAAGTTGCCCAACACAACAATGGTGTAAAATATTTGTTAGTGGCTGTGGATGTTTTATCACGTTACTTACGAGTTCAACCAATGAAAGCTTTATATGCAAAAGATGCTGTTGAAGCGTTCAAAAAAATGATCAAGAAGAAACAACCAGAAAAAGTATGGACAGACAAGGGATCAGAGTTCAAAGGAGATTTCAAAAAATTTTGTGAAAAGAAAGGAATTCATTTATATACAACAGAAAGCGAAACCAAGTCGGCATTTGCAGAGAGGAACATTCGATCGCTTAAAAACATCATTTACAAATATTTGGAAGAAAAGTGGACTTGGACATATATTGAAGATTTACCCCAGTTTGTAAATACTATAAACAGTCGTGTTAACCGGGTAACCCATTTAGCACCTAATAAAGTTTTCAAAAAACATGAACCAATTTTAATATCATTAGCAATCAACACAACAAAGTACAAACCAAAATACGAAAAAGGAGACCTTGTTAGGATTGCAAAGCACGACGAAAAATTCAGAAAAGGTTATAAACAAAATTATACAGACGAAGTTTTTACGATATTCAAAATTGCTACCGTGAGTCCACCAACGTACAATCTTATAGATGCAAACAACGTTATAATTGAAGGTAAATTTTATGAACCGGAATTAGTCCAAGTAAACGTGTTAGTTACTGCAGACGAATAAAATGAATCCCGCCAAAGAATTCACAATCGACCTAATATCCAACGCATCAATGGGAATTTTTGGTGAAAACACAATGGCAAAATTCCGTAACCAGTTATCTCAACCACTTATTTTGGATGGAGAATGGCAAGTAGCTTTATCTTCAATATCCTTCCCATCAAACATCAACAACGTCAATTCAAACGGGTTAGTCGTTTATAAAAACTCGGGAGTGGAACTCGACGCCTCAGATAATCGCAGTGGACACCTCAGAAAAATTCGCAAAGGCATTTACAGTAGCTTGGATCAACTAATGGATGAACTCAGGCGAATTGCTCAGTTTAAACAATTTGATTTTACTTTTGACAAAATTACTCATAAACTGGTTTTACAATTCGGAGCGAATGAGGGTTTTTCATTTGAAAACGAAGAAGTTCCAAGTATTCTCGGCTTCAAGGGTATAAAAGACAATTCGCATGATGGATACATTCATATTGGATACAAATCACACAAAACTCTCAATAGACACCAAAGTGATTTTCCAGTTGATATAACCTGTGGCTCACAATTAATATTTGTGTACATAGACGTTATAGAATATCAAATTATTGGAGACGTGAGAGCTCCTGTAATTAAAATCATTGAGACCGAAAGACGTTTAAAAAACGGCAGCATAAACACTGTTACACCCATTCATCACAAGACATTTACAATTCTGGATTACAAGCCCATACTTTCTAACAATATTCAGAACATTAAAGTGGAGTTGAGGAACGAAGCCGGAGAACTTATTCCATTTAATGGTACAGGAAAAGTGATAGTAGGCCTAAAGTTTCAAAAAATCAAGTGAAATGGAAGCTTACTACAGCAACCAAGCATCACAGTCAATGCCACATTTCTCCGGTCATTATCGTCAAAGAGGAAGTGGCTTTGGAGCCCTCGCAGCAGGTATTGGAAGAGTTGCTTTACCATTGGCAAGAAGAATTATATGGCCCGCTGCCAAAAGAATTGGCCGAGAGCTTTTAGTGCAGGGTGCACCTGAGTTGGTTGAAGTAGCAACGAAACGAAAGTCGGCAAAGCAGGCGTTGAAAAGCACGGTTGCAAAAACAGCCCGAAAACAATTTGGTGGTTCTCTCCTTTCACGCATAACACGAGGCCGGCAAGTTATTAAACGTCGAAGACAACAATATGCTAAACCTCGAATCTACAAAAAACGTTCCACTAAAAAAATCATTTCTCGAAAATCACAGCCAAGAAGAAGTCGACTGGATTTTTTCTCTCGAGTCAAAAATGCGAACTAATATTGTAATACCTTCCGAAGCCACTCACAGTTCCTTGGATTTATTTGAAAAACCACCTTTGCTAGTCACCTTTGATCAATCATTTGAGCAAAAAACTGGACCACTTTATTCTCCCTCTGGATCATCGCTCGAATTCGAAGTTGTAGGCGATCGCAACAATTTCATAGATTTGCAGAAAATTTATTTGGAAGTAAAATGTCGAATACAAAATGCTGATGGAACTGATTTGCGATATACCGCCGGCGATGCAACCGCAACCGATGCTGCATATTTTGTCAACAATGTTCTTCATTCACTGTTTGCCGACTGTACTGTTTCTGCAAATGGAATAAAAATTTCCTCAGCTAATGGACACTATGCTCATAAAAGTTTTATTGAAACAGATTTTTCACATGGAGCCGATGCAAAGAAAACTTGGTTAAAGTGTCAAGGTTACGAGTATGAGCCGAACCCCGCTGGTATAGCTGCAGCTTCAAGGGATGCAAGGCAGGTAGCTGTGAGAGAATCGGAACAAATTACTTTATATGGAAAGCTCGCTGTTGATTTCTTTTCCTGTGAAAAACATTTAGTAAGTGGTGTTACCTTAAGAATTTCTTTCCGAAGATCGCAAGATGATTTTGTTACCATTAGTGAGACAGCGGCAAAAAATTACAAAGTTAAAATCGATGAAGCGAACTTATTTGTTAGAAAGATGACAGTGTCAGACAACGTTGTTGGAGCCATTGAAAAAACACTCCTAAAAACTCCGGCAATGTATCGCTACAATGAAGTAATAACAAAAACATTCCTCGCAACGGCAGGTCAACGCAGTTGGAAGCATGAAGATATTTTCACAAAAGAACCAATAAGGCGGCTGATTGTTGCATTGTGCAGGAGCAATGCATTCATTGGAACTAACAATATCAATCCCTACCACTATCAAAAGTTTGATTTGAGTGAAATTACGGTCTATCGAAACGGGTTCGCAACAGCTGGCACTCCAATGTTAACAAATGATAACAAGCGCCTGTATTACAATTCAATGAGTGCCCTAGCTTATGTTGAAAACGGTCATGGAATACCCCTAAATGATTTTGCGCATCATTTTATAATGGTCTTTGACCTAACTAGCACGCAAGAGGCAACACACGATTTTATTCATCCCGAACTAACAAACTCATCATTATCGGTTGAACTGAAATTTGATACTGGTTTACCAAACAACATTGAAATTTTTTTCCTTGGAGAAAAATCGTCTACTGTGTACATTGACTCTGCAAGAAACGTATCCAAAAATGTTCTACCTATGAATGCTTACTAATGGATGAAGACCAAATTTATATTCATATTCAAAAGTGCAAACATCTCAAATTTAAATTTCGAGGTGTTTATGCGGCTGACAATTATCCCTTAAATTTACCAGTTAACAGTTTTATAATTGTGAATGCATCGCCAGCTGATTCTATTGGTTCACATTGGGTGATGCTTGCGAAACGCTACGCATACCCCGTTCTATTTTTTGCAGATCCGTTAGCACTACCTCTGACTGCCTATAAAGACATTTTCTCCCGCTTACAGCAATGTACTGATTTACATATGATGATGGATATTATGGAGCACAGAAGAGATATTCAGTCTCCCCTGCAATCAGCAGACTCGCAACTGTGTGGTTTATTTTGCATCTATATTGCTCATTATTTCTATAGCAGTAAGTTTCCATTTGTACCTGATGTAAATGAATTGCAATTGTTGGCATTTTTAAAACATATGGAGTGAAATTGAATTAATTGTTCTATCACAGCATTATTTTAGACAGTAGAATTTTTACAGAACTGAAAGTTTATTAAATAGTCTGAAGTCTCACGTACAAATCTTCCCTGCCCACTTAAAAGTATATCCATAATCTGATAGAGAGAAGATGAATGTTCACCAAGCATTAGTTGACAAAAGCGTTTTACAGTCACATCGGGGATAGTAGAAGCACATTTGTTAGAAGTGGTAGTAGTAATGGTTGAGGGTCTTTTCACAGGGTTAGGCAGAGGAAGTTGTTTCTTAGTTTTGTTGGTTGAAACATGATTAAACTTTGACAAGTACTCCACAGCAACATGTAAGCGAGAGACAATAGCACCATGAGTGACAAAATTTTTCTCCGTAGGCAAAATAAGGATTTTAAAACAAGTCACAAGGCAAGGTATCGTTGCAGGAGCATACGGAGAAAAAACAATATTATCTTCCGGACCTGTATCTTCAAAAATAATATGCCAATGACTGGAACCAAACAAACAACCATCGATAATAGTCGAAGACGAATGATAACCGTACGCATAATTTTCTATTCCAAAATCTTGAGGTTTTGGTTCTGTGTCACAAATAGTGTATTTGAATCGTTTTTGAAATTTTTTGAAGTATTCAGGACTGTTTTCGTACATAGCTTCAACCATATTCAGAGACTAAACTGAGTGAGTAAATAGTGATATACGTCTATGAATTATTGGGTTTGAGTTGATAACATGGTGTAAAGAAAATTTCAAGGTCGTTCGAAGACGAAAATTCTTTACATTGTTATTTTTATTGCTTGTAAACAAATTCTGTCTAGACATTAAGTAAACAAACCGAGACATTAAGTAAACAAACCGAATAAATTTTGTCTAGACATTAAGTAAACAAATCAGATTTGTTGAAGTTGTGTACACGAATAATGGCTGTCGCAATTTCACGAAGTTTTGCAAACTTTGCTGTGATTGGTTGACGACTCGAAATGAAATCTATTTTTAGTAACATAAATAAATATTTCAACTTAATTGCTCGCATGTAGTCGTGAATACACTTTGAATTTCTGCAGAACTTGAGAGACATTTGTTTATTCATTTTCTAGGACTCAGTTGTCAATACCTTCCGACAAGAATAAAACATCTATTTGTTCATGTCATAGTTAAACTTACCCAGTTATAACAAAATGCCTGCAAAAGATCGAAACCTGTCCATCAACTGCGAAAAATGTGGAAAATCTGTTGTAAAGACCAATATTGCTCGCCACAGGAAGACATGTATGATGGGCACTCTTTACTGTAAGAAAAAGAATTGTAATTTTGCGACAAAAAATGCTGCAGAATTATCATACCATATTGCGAAGGCTCTCGGCGCAAAAGTTCGTAATACACTGAACAAATGTGTTGTCTGTCAGAAACAGTTCCCAAGTTTCTACTCACTTCAACTGCATCGCAAAAAAGCACATCAAGCTAGCACAAAAGTTGGGTCCTCAAGCACAAACCGTGTTCGTGAGATTATGGAGAAAATTGATAACGATAGCGAATCATTGAAAGAAGAACTGGCAGCTTGTCAGCATTTACTTGATGATATGCATGCTGAGCATGGCAGACAGGAAGTTTTCAACTTCAGTTTATCGAATTTGGACACCAAAGAGATCAACGAAAAACTCAATGAAGTTTTCGCAAACCTCAACTGTGCTGCCAAAATTAACATAGCTTTGGGGTTTATTTTGCGAAATGTAGAGACAAACGATTACCGATATTATTATCCGCACGAAAATAATTTACTGCTGGACCGAGCTTTTCTGCTAAGCAATAAAAACGATTTATTAAACATCCAGAACGAAATTGAGAAACTTGACTTGATTGAAACATGTACACAGGAACGCCAAAACTCAAAATGGCAATTCACAGTAATTACAAATGTTACTGTCTTTGCAGCGCTTCTTACGAATATACCTATGGGTTGCACTGATTCGCCTCTTCCAGAGCCATTGTTAAGGAACCCTGAATTAAATTGTCTGCTTTCAAATGGACACGATGAACCGTATAACGATAATTTGTGTTTGTTCCGTGCAATTGCTATTCATTTATTTGGATCAGTAGATGTTGAACTACAGGCAATAAAAATTTTTCACAATTTTGTTACTGCAAGTGGTTGCGACCCTGAAAACTTCACAGGTGTTTCATTTGATCAAATTCCAATAATTGAAGAACAAATCAAACAAAACATTTTCATCTATGATTTTGACATTGAAGATGGTGAAATTATTGGTGAACTTGTACGACGCAGCGTTGAACGATATGATGAAAACATTAAACTGCTTCGATATAACAATCACATCTGTTATGTTAATGATATCAACAAATTCTTCAAGAAGTTTCGTTGTCCCAGCTGTGATGTGTTTTTCAACCATTCAGGTCATTTCAACCGGCATTTGAAAACTTGTAAAGAACGAGTGAAGAATATCTATCCGCGGGGTGCTTATTCGTTGCGGGAAACTTTATTTGAGAAGCTTGACAACTTCTCAATCACTTATCCAGAGGATTATACTCTCTTCAGAAATTTTGTTGTCTTCGACTTCGAAGCAATATGTGTTCAATCAGTGGAAGCCAATAACACACTGACAACATCATGGATTGGCACTCATGTACCTGTATCGGTATCAATCTCTTCAAATTTGTTGGACGAACCAAATTTCTTATGCGAAAACGATCCTAATCGTCTTATCATATCATTTGTAGCTCAACTGGAAATGTTAGCAGCAAAAAACAAAGCGGACTTGAAACCCAAGTTCCTGGCGGTGGAAGCAGAGATCAAAACTAGGTTGAGTGATGTTTCCTCCAGACTGCAAATTATTTCCGAAACTCAACCAAACATCAGTAGTGAAACAGATGATAGTAATGCAACTAAAAATTTTTTACGATTCCAGCAAAAGCAACTCCTTGATCTCCAGCGTCATTTCAACAATTATGTTGACACTCTACCAGTTTTTGGATTCAACAGTGGAAAATATGACCTAAATTTAATCAAAGCGTATATTATTCCCCATCTCCTTAACGATAGAGCTATTCAACCTACGGTAATCAAAAAGGCAAATCAATTTATTTCTTTCAAATTCGGTGATATTCAGTTTCTCGATATTTTGAACTTTCTTGGTGGAGCAACATCACTGGATTCTTTTCTAAAAGCATATCAATCTGAGGAGACAAAAGGATATTTTCCATATGAATGGTTCGATTCGTCGACGAAACTTGACTGCAATCATCTTCCACCCTATGATTCCTTCTTCAGCAAACTGAAAAATCTAAATCCACTGGAAAAAGATTTCGCTCAGTTTGAAAAGTTGATTAAATCTGGAAAAGAGGAGTCGGTAGTTCTCCGAGAACTGGGTTTGAAAGAGAAACCTTTATCTGGAAAAGAGAATTATGCTCTCCTTGAAAAGTTGTGGAAGATGGAGAAAATGAAAACTTTTCGCGATTTCCTTCGCTGGTATAACAACAAAGATGTTGTACCAACTTTGCAAGCAATGAAGAAAATGATGAAATTTTATCACGATCAGAAAATTGATATGTTAAAGCTTGGGTGTACACTACCCAATTTGGCAAATATCTGTCTTCATAAATCGACTGATAGAAAGTTTTACCCTTTCATCGAAGCTGACAAAGACTTGCATGAGAAAATACGAAGTGAAATGACTGGTGGTCCATCGATAGTGTTTACGAGGAAAGCTGTTGTAGACAAAACATTCATCCGGAGGTCAAACAATATCTGTAGAGCAATAGTCGGAATAGATGCTAGCCAATTGTACCCTTTCTCCATGTGCCAAGCGATGCCAACTGGACTCTACACTAGATGGGAGTTTGATAGCGATCTTGAAAAGTTCAAAGCTCGTCAAAACAAAATCAGGAAGTTTGAGAACATGGTAATGTCTTTCTATCAAGCAAACAGACCCGAATGTACTATTGAGAGCTTCTATACGACTGGAAGACAGAAAAAAATTGATTCTTTTACTGTGGATGGCTTTTGTGGTCACTGCCAAACAATTTTTGAAGCCCTTGGATGCTACTACCATTTCTGTCCCTGTAGGGAAACTCAACCAAATGTTAGTGAGGATGAATTTGAGTTTGGTATCTGGAAACGTGAATCCGATAAGTTACGAAAGTTTTACCTAGAAAAGAAAGGATATAAAGTTATAGAGATGAGAGAGTGTGAATGGTGGGATCTTGTTCAAGCGAATTCCATGTTGAAGAACCATGTTAGAAAAAATTTCCCTTACAAATTACCCTTGAGTAGTGAAAAACTGTTGGCGAGGATAGAGGAAGATAAATTATTCGGATATGTACAGAGTGATTTAGAAGTTCCTGAAGAACTTCGTGAACGATTTGCAAGCTTTCCTCCAATTTTCAAAAACTGTGATGTTGGACGAGAGAATATAGGAAAATTCATGCTGGAATATGCTGAAAAAAACGCGTTATTGCTTAAACCACAACGAATGTTAATTTCGAGTTACAAATTAAACAATGGAATAGTTATAACACCATTATTAAAGTTTTATTTGAAGCTGGGTCTACGTTGTATCAAAATCCACAGATTCATTGAGTATACCCCACAAAAATGTTTCAACGGTTTCGTACAATCTGTCGTTGATGCAAGACGAGAAGGTGACGAGAATCCGGACTCTAGCGTTGTTGCTGAAACTATGAAATTACTTGGGAACAGCTCGTATGGTTATCAGATTATGGATCGAATTCGACACACAGAAACTCTTTATCTTAACGATGAAAAGACGCATAAAGCTATTAATAACCGTCTTTTTAGAAGATTGAACAACGTTTCGACAGATATATATGAGGTTGAGCTTGTGAAAAGCACTGTTGAGCATCGTGAACCAATAATTGTTGGATTCTTTATCTTACAGTATGCAAAACTGAGAATGCTGGAGCTCTACTATAACTTCTTTGACAAGTTCTGTGATGTTCAGAAATTCGAGGAGCTTGAAATGGACACTGATTCTTTGTATCTGGCACTGGCTCATGAAAATCTCTATGAATGCATTAAACCAGAAATGAGGAGTATTTGGAATGAGATGAGAAGTAATGACTGTACGGATTTTTTTCATGCTAATAGTACAAGTAATTTTTTTCCAAGAACTTGTTGCGATAAACATATAAAACATGACAAGCGTGAGCCTGGATTATTCAAAGAAGAATTCCGATGTACTGAAATGCTATGTTTATGTAGCAAAACGTACTGTTGCTATAATTCAGTAACGAACAAAACTAAGTTTAGCAGCAAAGGACTCAACAAGAGTGTTCTGGAAGAAAACAGTGATGGACCTTTACAGAAATACAGACGAGTCCTGGACGATGCAGTGAATATAGCCTCAACTAACAGAGGATTCAGAACTATAAATCACCAAATTCTAACCTATGAACAAACAAAAAAAGGACTCTCGTTTTTCTATCCAAAACGAATTGTGGATGCAGATGGAATTCATACGACACCTTTAATGATCTAAACTTTCTGATTCTTTTTCATTCATTTTATATATTTAAATCAGTTGTACGCTTGTGAACATGTGATATGATCGTAATAAAGTTTTTTTTTTCAAGTTGATGAGTCCACTGTTTAAAGTAATCATTCTTGATGGGAAACCCGAACCGGGTTTTTAAAGTTCAATCTGAGCATGTAAAAGTTTTCTGACTCATTTCGCAAGGTGTTGGCTAGATCTGAGACAACCCTGGATGAAAAAATCAAGCAAGGCTTACTGTACTGATATAAAGTAATAATGTCAGTGCATCAATGTAGACATCCATATAAGGAGACCATGTACTAGTTCATCAGAGGTCTATTTTGATTCATTTTTATTCCATTTAACCCTTAGTTAAGTTGATTATTTCGTTTTTTTTATCAGTTGATTGAGATAATCTTTTTTACCTGTACAGTCTGTGAAAATCAAAATTAGCTATAGTTTGCTGTGACGTCGTTCATGATAAATATGTGATTCATAAACTATAAATTACAACAATCATGAGTTTGATCGATAAACGTTTTATAGAAAACGCATTATTTAGAATGAGGCTATTCTCAACACAGGTGGTATTCAGAATATTTGAAAGTGTATTAGCACTGTAGAATTTTCTGCCTTGCACTTAGTCTTATTGAGCACTGTTTGTTACCAAGTAACTTAAAACAATAGCATAAAAAGATGACTCATCGTGAAAGAAAAACATAAACCGACAGATAACGAAAGAAATGCTCTTGAACGACATGCGAGGCACTTTAATTGATG
>NC_134478.1:5331158-5434266 GCF_964194025.1 Convolutriloba macropyga | reverse complement strand
GAATGATAATCAGCTGCCTTCTGGTTATTCTTTAGTTAGACAAATGAAGGATGATCTCCAAGATCAGACGCGAGCTTTTATTTGCAGCACCAAAGGTAATGTCCTTATTCTCAACTTCAGAAATCAACTACAAAAAATAATACAGCGCAACATTCATCAAATTTCTGCCTACTCAGAATTCAGACGCAGAAATTCTGATATAGACCTTAATACAAAAATTGCTTCAATCGTTTGTCCTGAAACCAGCTCAGTCTTGGAAATGAATCTTGTTCTTTCAACAGACGGCGTGAATATAAAGAAGTCAACTTATAAGAAGGAATTGTGGCCAGTTTGGCTTCAGTGCTCCGATATGCCTCCAATTTTGCGGATGTCAAGGAAGAATATTGTGTTAGCGTGTCTTTACGTGGGTTCCGGCTCCCCAAATTGGAATGAGATGTTGTGCCTCGGTTGAGAGCTGAGCTAGTTTCTCCGATAGAAATTGTCAATTCTCCTTTTCCTGGAGCAAGCATTTCTTTCAAAGTGCGCCTACTGGTTGCAGATATGTGTGCCAAGGCCCACGTTTTGAACATGAGTCAGTTTAACGGATACTTTGGGTGCCATTTTTGTACAGCTTAAGGCAAGACTATTGGAAAAACGCATGCTTAATACCCTTACGGGCAGAATGGTAACGTTCGTGAGCCAGAGCTGAACGATCAATATATCCATAAAGCAGAACTCCTCTCGTCAAGCGGTGCGCAGAATGTCTTTGGCGTGAAAGGACGCAGTGCTTTTAGCGATATTGTTTGCGGTCTTCCTCTGACAGCACCGGTGGACTATATGCATTGCGTCTTATTAGGAGTTTTCCCGGAACTGCTTAGACTTATTATTAGGAAGTTGACCACAGCTACGAAAGGAGAATTAAATGACATTGTGAGTTCGCTTGCTTGTCCTCGTGAACTCATCAGCTACTCCCGAAAAATTCGTTCTTTAGACGATATTGGCCAGTTCAAAGCTAATGAGTTTTTTAACTGGATGTTCTACGTTAGCCCTATTGTTTTTCGCAATAGGATCTCTGAGACTTTGTTCGAGAGTTTATTAAATCTCGTTTTTGGTGTTCGATTGCTGCTTGAGTCAAGTCGCGAAAAAGACATCTTGATATCGGAAAATCTTTAGGTCAGTTCTGCTCCGGTATAGTTGATGTTTTTGACGGAAACGAACGCTCTGAGACAATTAACGTTCACTCCTTGCGCCATCTTCCGGACCAAGTTAGACGATTCGGACCACTGTTTTCCTTTTCGGCGATGAGCTTTGAGTCAGCTAACCGAATTTTAAGTGAAGTCTATAGTGGTTCGCATCACGAGTGCGAGGTTATTTGTCGTCGATTCCTGCAGAAGCAGCGGCTATTAGATATTCATCAGACAAGTGAGGATAACCCATACGGCCGACTCGTCAAGCAACTTCTTCGTCTGGACGATTCTCATACAAAAAACTTTTCTAATTTTATGAAAGAAACTGAAAGTCTTAGCTATGCTCGCTTAACTTATCCAAACGCAATATTTCTTAATCGGTTCAAAAAAAACAGTTTGTATTTTGATTCACCATCCTACTCCCGAGCACCATCATCTGAGAGCGTGCAACAGTTTTGTGCGTTACAAGAGCGAGGACACTGAATTCTTTGGGCAAATACTGTACTTTTTGTCAATACCGAATGAATCTTACCATGGAAAAGTTCTCGCCAGTGTTCAGGAGTACGAAATTGTAAAGGAAATAGGCCCTGTGAAAGGATTTTTTTATGTTCTCAAGAAAACTGATAAAGAAGACTTGATTGATGTAGACACACTTACTAAAGTTTTTTGTGTTCCGTCTTCTGGGTTTGAATTCTTCGTTATTAAACTTTGTACCGCTTTCGACCATTCCTAAATTATAAAATAAAATTCTGAAAGCTAATTGTTCCCTTAGGTTGTTGGTGCTGGTTACTTTTAAAGTGAAAATTTCAATAAAACATTTAGAAGTGACTACAACTATTTTACTATTAATAGTTTTAGAAGGCAGACTCGTAATGTTAGTTACGGGTTTTGACTTCGCGACTAATTGCTTCCCACCAAACATTGTCATTTGAAGGCTATTATGCTATTAATAGTTTTCCATCAGAGCATCTACAGCACTAGCTGTTGGTGCTCGTTGCTTTTTAAAATTTTTAATAAAACAAACAAGTGTGACTAGAACTATTTTAATATTAATAGTTTTAGAAGGCAAACTCGTAACGCTAGTTACGGGTTTTGACTTCGCAACTAATTGCTTCCCACCAAATATTGTCATTTGAAGGCTATTATGCTATTAATAGTTTTCCATCAGAGCATCTACAGCACTAGCTGTTGGTGCTCGTTGCTTTTTAAAAATTTTATTAAAACAACCAAGTGTGACTAGAACTATTTTACTATTAGTAGTTTTAGAAGGCAAACTCGTAATGCTAGTTACGGGTTTGACTTTGCGACTAATTGCTTCCCACCAAACATTGTCTTTTGAAAGCTGTTATGCTATTAATAGTTTTCCATCAGAGCACCTACAGCACTAGCTGTTGGTGCTCGTTGCTTTTTAAAAAATTTTATTAAAACAACCAAGTGTGACTAGAACTATTTTACTATTAATAGTTTTAGAAGGCAAACTCGTAACGCTAGTTACGGGTTTTGACTTCGCGACTGATTGCTTCCCACCAAATATTGTCATTTGAAGGCTATTATGCTATTAATAGTTTTCCATCAGAGCATCTACAGCACTAGCTGTTGGTGCTCGTTGCTTTTTAAAATCCAAAAATTTTGAATTATGACCTGTTTTGCAGACTAGAGTTGTGTTTATCGGAGATTCAAATCTCCGAGACGCAACCCCGCTTTTGCGGATGAATGAGCGGGTATGCCGCTACCAGTAAGTTTACTTCGGTTTGTTTTGATGGCTTAGTCTTGTCTGTTCATTATATTTAGTTCTTATTTTTACAGCCCTTCGTATGACGGCGAGGGTGGCCGTAGATCAATTCATCTGCGAACTATGATCGAGGGACTCAAACGTTACACCCACATCTTTATTATTTGCGGGGATAACGATGTAAATAGTATAAGTGTCGACGAAATTTACCGGAACTATGTTTTTGTTATTCGCGCTTTGCACCCCCGCATAGTTCGATTCAGTGGGTTGCTGCCTCGAGCGGACTTCGACAAAAATATACGCGAAGCCAATAATATTTATTTGGCGGAACATTTAAAGGACAGATACAAAAGTCCAAAGTTAGTTAAGAAGACTGACTTTGATGAGCATGCTCGGGATAGATGTCATTTACGACATACTACAAATGGTTTGAATCATCTCATGGCCCACTGCCTTAGCTTCTTAATTGACTCATTCGGAACTCTCCAATAAATGAACTACTTGCTTTAAACTGAGAAAACTGTGCCCTTGTATATATCTGTTTTTTTCTCTAATTTATTTTTCCTTCTTCTGCTGCAATTTTTGTTTAGAAGAAAGCTGGGTCAACGACTTCAACCGTCAGAAAGAGAAAATGGATGTAAAGCAAATAGGTCTTGGTCAACTTTGATCAGACCAAACAAACTTTGGCCACCCTGGGTCAGACCAATCAGACTTTCGCCATCCTTGGTCAGAACAAACAGACTTCGGCTACCCTTGGTCAGACCAAACAGACTTCGGCCACCCTTGTTCAGACCAAACAGACGTTGGCCACCCTTGGTCAGACCAAACAGACGTTGGCCACCCTTGTTCAGACCAAAAAGACTTCGGCCACCCTTGGTCAGACCAAACAGACGTTGTCCACCCTTGGTCAGACCAAACAGACTTTGCCCACCATTGGTCAGACCAAACAGACTTCGGCCACCCTTGGTCAGACCAAACAGACGTTGGCCACCCTTGGTCAGACCAAACAGACTTTGCCCACCATTGGTCAGACCAAACAGACTTCGGCTACCCTTGGTCAGACCAAACAGACGTTGGCCACCATCGGTAAGACCGAACAGACGTTGGCCACCATTGGTCAGACCAAACAGACGTTGGCCACCATTGGTCAGAACAAACAGACTTCGGCCACCCTTGGTCAGACCAAACAGACGTTGGCCACCATTGTTCAGACCAAACAGACTTCGGCCACCCTTGGTCAGACCAAACAGACTTTGCCCACCATTGGTCAGACCAAACAGACTTCGGCTACCCTTGGTCAGTCCAAACAGACTTTGCCCACCATTGGTCAGACCAAACAGACTTCGGCTACCCTTGGTCAGACCAAACAGACTTCGGCCACCCTTGGTCAGACCAAACAGACGTTGGCCACCCTTGGTCAGACCAAACAGACGTTGGCCACCATTGTTCAGACCAAACAGACTTCGGCCACCCTTGGTCAGACCAAACAGACGTTGGCCACCATTGTTCAGACCAAACAGACTTCGACCACCCTTGGTCAGACCAAACAGACTTTGCCCACCATTGGTCAGACCAAACAGACTTCGGCTACCCTTGGTCAGACCAAACAGACGTTGGCCACCATTGGTCAGACCAAACAGACGTTGGCCACCATTGGTCAGAACAAACAGACTTCGGCCACCCTTGGTCAGAGCAAACAGACGTTGGCCACCATTGTTCAGACCAAACAGTCTTCGGCCACCATTGGTCAGACTAAACAGACTTCGGCTACCCTTGGTCAGACCAAACAGACTTTGCCCACCATTGGTCAGACCAAACAGACTTCGGCTACCCTTGCTCAGACCAAACAGACTTCGGCCACCCCTGGTCACACCAAACAGACGTTGGCCACCCTTGGTCAGACCAAACAGACGTTGTCCACCCTTGGTCAGACCAAACAGACTTTGCCCACCATTGGTCAGACCAAACAGACTTCGGCCACCCTTGGTCAGACCAAACAGACGTTGGCCACCCTTGGTCAGACCAAACAGACTTTGCCCACCATTGGTCAGACCAAACAGACTTCGGCTACCCTTGGTCAGACCAAACAGACGTTGGCCACCATCGGTAAGACCGAACAGACGTTGGCCACCATTGGTCAGACCAAACAGACGTTGGCCACCATTGGTCAGAACAAACAGACTTCGGCCACCCTTGGTCAGACCAAACAGACGTTGGCCACCATTGTTCAGACCAAACAGACTTCGGCCACCCTTGGTCAGACCAAACAGACTTTGCCCACCATTGGTCAGACCAAACAGACTTCGGCTACCCTTGGTCAGACCAAACAGACTTTGCCCACCATTGGTCAGACCAAACAGACTTCGGCTACCCTTGGTCAGACCAAACAGACTTCGGCCACCCTTGGTCAGACCAAACAGACGTTGGCCACCCTTGGTCAGACCAAACAGACGTTGGCCACCATTGTTCAGACCAAACAGACTTCGGCCACCCTTGGTCAGACCAAACAGACGTTGGCCACCATTGTTCAGACCAAACAGACTTCGACCACCCTTGGTCAGACCAAACAGACTTTGACCACCATTGGTCAGACCAAACAGACTTCGGCTACCCTTGGTCAGACCAAACAGACGTTGGCCACCATTGGTCAGACCAAACAGACGTTGGCCACCATTGGTCAGAACAAACAGACTTCGGCCACCCTTGGTCAGACCAAACAGACGTTGGCCACCATTGTTCAGACCAAACAGTCTTCGGCCACCATTGGTCAGACTAAACAGACTTCGGCTACCCTTGGTCAGACCAAACAGACTTTGCCCACCATTGGTCAGACCAAACAGACTTCGGCTACCCTTGCTCAGACCAAACAGACTTCGGCCACCCCTGGTCACACCAAACAGACGTTGGCCACCCTTGGTCAGACCAAACAGACGTTGGCCACCATTGGTCAGACCAAACAGACTTCGGCTACCCTTGGTCAGACCAAACAGACTTTGCCCACCATTGGTCAGACCAAACAGACTTCGGCTACCCTTGGTCAGACCAAACAGATTTCGGCCACCCTTGGTCAGACCAAACAGACGTTGGCCACCCTTGGTCAGACCAAACAGACGTTGGCCACCATTGTTCAGACCAAACAGACTTCGGCCACCCTTGGTCAGACCAAACAGACGTTGGCCACCATTGTTCAGACCAAACAGACTTCGACCACCCTTGGTCAGACCAAACAGACTTTGCCCACCATTGGTCAGACCAAACAGACTTCGGCTACCCTTGGTCAGACCAAACAGACGTTGGCCACCATTGGTCAGACCAAACAGACGTTGGCCACCATTGCTCAGAACAAACAGACTTCGGCCACCCTTGGTCAGACCAAACAGACGTTGGCCACCATTGTTCAGACCAAACAGTCTTCGGCCACCATTGGTCAGACTAAACAGACTTCGGCTACCCTTGGTCAGACCAAACAGACTTTGCCCACCATTGGTCAGACCAAACAGACTTCGGCTACCCTTGCTCAGACCAAACAGACTTCGGCCACCCCTGGTCACACCAAACAGACGTTGGCCACCCTTGGTCAGACCAAACAGACGTTGGCCACCATTGTTCAGACCAAAAAGACTTCGGCCACCATTGTTCAGACCAAACAGACGTTGGCCACCCTTGGTCAGACCAAACAGACTTTGCCCACCATTGGTCAGACCAAACAGACTTCGGCCACCACTGGTCAGACCAAACAGACTTCGGCCACCCTTGGTCAGACCAAACAGACGTTGGCCACCCTTGGTCAGACCAAACAGACTTTGCCCACCATTGGTCAGACCAAACAGACTTCGGCTACCCTTGGTCAGACCAAACAGACGTTGGCCACCATCGGTAAGACCAAACAGACGTTGGCCACTATTGTTCAGACCAAACAGACTTCGGCCACCCTTGGTCAGACCAAACAGACTTCGGCCACCCTTGGTCAGACCAAACAGACGTTGGCCACCCTTGGTCAGACCAAACAGACTTTGCCCACCATTGGTCAGACCAAACAGACTTCGGCTACCCTTGGTCAGACCAAACAGACGTTGGCCACCATTGGTTAGACCAAACAGACGTTGGCCACCATTGTTCAGACCAAACAGACTTCGGCAACCCTTGGTCAGACCAAACAGACGTTGGCCACCCTTGGTCAGACCAAACAGACTTTGCCCACCATTGGTCAGAACAAACAGACTTCGGTCACCCTTGGTCAGAACAAACAGACGTTGGCCACCATTGTTCAGACCAAACAGACTTCGGCCAGCCTTGGTCAGACCAAACAGACTTTGCCCACCATTGGTCAGACTAAACAGACTTCGGCTACCCTTGGTCAGACCAAACAGACGTTTTCCACCATTGGTCAGACCAAACAGACGTTGGCCACCATTGTTCAGACCAAAACGAACTTCGGCAACCCTTGGTCAGACCAAACAGACGTTGGCCACCCTTGGTCAGACCAAACAGACTTTGCCCACCATTGGTCAGACCAAACAGACTTCGGCTACGCTTGGTCAGACCAAACAGACGTTGGCCACCATTGGTCAGACCAAAGAGACTTTGCCCACCATTGGTCAGACCAAACAGACTTCGGCCACCCTTGGTCAGACCAAACAGACTTCGGCCACCCTTGGTCAGACCAAACAGACGTTGGCCACCCTTGGTCAGACCAAACAGACTTTGCCCACCATTGGTCAGACCAAACAGACTTCGGCTACCCTTGGTCAGACCAAACAGACTTTGCCCACCATTGGTCAGACCAAACAGACTTCGGCTACCCTTGGTCAGACCAAACAGACTTCGGCCACCCTTGGTCAGACCAAACAGACGTTGGCCACCCTTGGTCAGACCAAACAGACTTCGGCCACCCTTGGTCAGACCAAACAGACTTCGGCCAACCTTCACCCTTGGTCAGACCAAACAGACGTTGGCCACCCATAGTCAGACCAAACAGACTTTGCCCACCATTGGTCAGACCAAACAGACTTCGGCTACCCTTGGTCAGACCAAACAGACGTTGGCCACCATTGGTTAGACCAAACAGACGTTGGCCACCATTGTTCAGACCAAACAGACTTCGGCAACCCTTGGTCAGACCAATCAGACGTTGGCCACCCTTGGTCAGACCAAACAGACTTCGGCCACCCTTGGTCAGACCAAACAGACGTTGGCCACCATTGTTCAGACCAAACAGACTTCGGCCACCCTTGGTCAGACCAAACAGACTTTGGCTACCCTTGGTCAGACCAAACAGACGTTGGCCACCATCGGTAAGACCAAACAGACGTTGGCCACCATTGTTCAGACCAAACAGACTTCGGCAACCCTTGGTCAGACCAAACAGACTTCGGCCACCCTTGGTCAGACCAAACAGACGTTGGCCACCATTGTTCAGACCAAACAGATTTCGGCCACCCTTGGTCAGACCAAACAGATTTCGGCCACCCTTGGTCAGACCAAACAGACGTTGGCCACCATTGTTCAGACCAAACAGACTTCGGCCACCCTTGGTCAGACCAAACAGACTTCGGCTACCCTTGGTCAGACCAAACAGACTTTGCCCACCATTGGTCAGACCAAACGGACTTCGGCTACCCTTGGTCAGACCAAACAGACTTCGGCCACCCTTGGTCAGACCAAACAGACGTTGGCCACCCTTGGTCAGACCAAACAGACGTTGGCCACCCTTGGTCAGACCAAACAGACTTTGCCCACCATTGGTCAGACCAAACAGACTTCGGCTACGCTTGGTCAGACCAAACAGACGTTGGCCACCATTGGTCAGACCAAAGAGACTTTGCCCACCATTGGTCAGACCAAACAGACTTCGGCCACCCTTGGTCAGACCAAACAGACTTCGGCCACCCTTGGTCAGACCAAACAGACGTTGGCCACCCTTGGTCAGACCAAACAGACTTTGCCCACCATTGGTCAGACCAAACAGACTTCGGCTACCCTTGGTCAGACCAAACAGACTTTGCCCACCATTGGTCAGACCAAACAGACTTCGGCTACCCTTGGTCAGACCAAACAGACTTCGGCCACCCTTGGTCAGACCAAACAGACTTCGGCCACCCTTGGTCAGACCAAACAGACGTTGGCCACCATTGTTCAGACCAAACAGACTTCGGCCACCCTTGGTCAGACCAAACAGACTTTGGCTACCCTTGGTCAGACCAAACAGACGTTGGCCACCATCGGTAAGACCAAACAGACGTTGGCCACCATTGTTCAGACCAAACAGACTTCGGCAACCCTTGGTCAGACCAAACAGACGTTTGCCACCCTTGGTCAGACCAAACAGACTTCGGCCACCCTTGGTCAGACCAAACAGACGTTGGCCACCATTGTTCAGACCAAACAGATTTCGGCCACCCTTGGTCAGACCAAACAGATTTCGGCCACCCTTGGTCAGACCAAACAGACGTTGGCCACCATTGTTCAGACCAAACAGACTTCGGCCACCCTTGGTCAGACCAAACAGACTTCGGCTACCCTTGGTCAGACCAAACAGACTTTGCCCACCATTGGTCAGACCAAACGGACTTCGGCCACCCTTGGTCAGACCAAACAGACTTCGGCCACCCTTGGTCAGACCAAACAGACGTTAGCCACCCTTGGTCAGACCAAACAGACTTTGCCCACCATTGGTCAGACCAAACAGACTTCGGCTACCCTTGGTCAGACCAAACAGACTTTGCCCACCATTGGTCAGACCCAACAGACTTCGGCTACCCTTGGTCAAACCAAACAGACTTCGGCCACCCTTGGTCAGACCAAACAGACTTCGGCCACCCTTGGTCAGACCAAACAGACGTTGGCCACCATTGTTCAGACCAAACAGACTTCGGCCACCCTTGGTCAGACCAAACAGACTTTGGCTACCCTTGGTCAGACCAAACAGACGTTGGCCACCATCGGTAAGACCAAACAGACGTTGGCCACCATTGTTCAGACCAAACAGACTTCGGCAACCCTTGGTCAGACCAAACAGACGTTTGCCACCCTTGGTCAGACCAAACAGACTTCGGCCACCCTTGGTCAGACCAAACAGACGTTGGCCACCATCGGTAAGACCAAACAGACGTTGGCCACCATTGTTCAGACCAAACAGACTTCGGCAACCCTTGGTCAGACCAAACAGACGTTTGCCACCCTTGGTCAGACCAAACAGACTTCGGCCACCCTTGGTCAGACCAAACAGACGTTGGCCACCATTGTTCAGACCAAACAGATTTCGGCCACCCTTGGTCAGACCAAACAGATTTCGGCCACCCTTGGTCAGACCAAACAGACGTTGGCCACCATTGTTCAGACCAAACAGACTTCGGCCACCCTTGGTCAGACCAAACAGACTTCGGCTACCCTTGGTCAGACCAAACAGACTTTGCCCACCATTGGTCAGACCAAACGGACTTCGGCCACCCTTGGTCAGACCAAACAGACTTCGGCCACCCTTGGTCAGACCAAACAGACGTTAGCCACCCTTGGTCAGACCAAACAGACTTTGCCCACCATTGGTCAGACCAAACAGACTTCGGCTACCCTTGGTCAGACCAAACAGACTTTGCCCACCATTGGTCAGACCAAACAGACTTCGGCTACCCTTGGTCAGACCAAACAGACTTCGGCCACCCTTGGTCAGACCAAACAGACTTCGGCCACCCTTGGTCAGACCAAACAGACGTTGGCCACCATTGTTCAGACCAAGCAGACTTCGGCCACCCTTGGTCAGACCAAACAGACTTTGGCTACCCTTGGTCAGACCAAACAGACGTTGGCCACCATCGGTAAGACCAAACAGACGTTGGCCACCATTGTTCAGACCAAACAGACTTCGGCAACCCTTGGTCAGACCAAACAGACGTTTGCCACCCTTGGTCAGACCAAACAGACTTCGGCCACCCTTGGTCAGACCAAACAGACGTTGGCCACCATTGTTCAGACCAAACAGATTTCGGCCACCCTTGGTCAGACCAAACAGATTTCGGCCCCCTTGGTCAGACCAAACAGACGTTGGCCACCATTGTTCAGACCAAACAGACTTCGGCCACCCTTGGTCAGACCAAACAGACTTCGGCTACCCTTGGTCAGACCAAACAGACTTTGCCCACCATTGGTCAGACCAAACGGACTTCGGCTACCCTTGGTCAGACCAAACAGACTTCGGCCACCCTTGGTCAGACCAAACAGACGTTGGCCACCCTTGGTCAGACCAAACAGACGTTGGCCACCCTTGGTCAGACCAAACAGACTTTGCCCACCATTGGTCAGACCAAACAGACTTCGGCTACGCTTGGTCAGACCAAACAGACGTTGGCCACCATTGGTCAGACCAAAGAGACTTTGCCCACCATTGGTCAGACCAAACAGACTTCGGCCACCCTTGGTCAGACCAAACAGACTTCGGCCACCCTTGGTCAGACCAAACAGACGTTGGCCACCCTTGGTCAGACCAAACAGACTTTGCCCACCATTGGTCAGACCAAACAGACTTCGGCTACCCTTGGTCAGACCAAACAGACTTTGCACACCATTGGTCAGACCAAACAGACTTCGGCTACCCTTGGTCAGACCAAACAGACTTCGGCCACCCTTGGTCAGACCAAACAGACGTTGGCCACCCTTGGTCAGACCAAACAGACTTCGGCCACCCTTGGTCAGACCAAACAGACTTCGGCCAACCTTCACCCTTGGTCAGACCAAACAGACGTTGGCCACCCATGGTCAGACCAAACAGATTTTGCCCACCATTGGTCAGACCAAACAGACTTCGGCTACCCTTGATCAGACCAAACAGACGTTGGCCACCATTGGTTAGACCAAACAGACGTTGGCCACCATTGTTCAGACCAAACAGACTTCGGCAACCCTTGGTCAGACCAATCAGACGTTGGCCACCCTTGGTCAGACCAAACAGACTTCGGCCACCCTTGGTCAGACCAAACAGACGTTGGCCACCATTGTTCAGAACAAACAGACTTCGGCCACCCTTGGTCAGACCAAACAGACTTTGGCTACCCTTGGTCAGACCAAACAGACGTTGGCCACCATCGGTAAGACCAAACAGACGTTGGCCACCATTGTTCAGACCAAACAGACTTCGGCAACCCTTGGTCAGACCAAACAGACGTTTGCCACCCTTGGTCAGACCAAACAGACTGCGGCCACCCTTGGTCAGACCAAACAGACGTTGGCCACCATTGTTCAGACCAAACAGATTTCGGCCACCCTTGGTCAGACCAAACAGATTTCGGCCACCCTTGGTCAGACCAAACAGACGTTGGCCACCATTGTTCAGACCAAACAGACTTCGGCCACCCTTGGTCAGACCAAACAGACTTCGGCTACCCTTGGTCAGACCAAACAGACTTTGCCCACCATTGGTCAGACCAAACGGACTTCGGCTACCCTTGGTCAGACCAAACAGACTTCGGCCACCCTTGGTCAGACCAAACAGACGTTGGCCACCCTTGGTCAGACCAAACAGACGTTGGCCACCATTGTTCAGACCAAACAGACTTCGGCCACCCTTGGTCAGACCAAACAGACTTCGGCCACCCTTGGTCAGACCAAACAGACGTTGGCCACCCATGGTCAGACCAAACAGACTTTGCCCACCATTGGTCAGACCAAACAGATTTCGGCTACCCTTGGTCAGACCAAACAGACGTTGGCCACCATTGGGTAGACCAAACAGACGTTGGCCACCATTGTTCAGACCAAACAGACTTCGGCAACCCTTGGTCAGACCAAACAGACGTTGGCCACCCTTGGTCAGACCAAACAGACTTCGGCCACCCTTGGTCAGACCAAACAGACGTTGGCCACCATTGTTCAGACCAAACAGACTTCGGCCACCCTTGGTCAGACCAAACAGACTTTGGCTACCCTTGGTCAGACCAAACAGACGTTGGCCACCATCGGTAAGACCAAACAGACGTTGGCCACCATTGTTCAGACCAAACAGACTTCGGCAACCCTTGGTCAGACCAAACAGACGTTTGCCACCCTTGGTCAGACCAAACAGACTTCGGCCACCCTTGGTCAGACCAAACAGACGTTGGCCACCATTGTTCAGACCAAACAGATTTCGGCCAACCTTGGTCAGACCAAACAGACGTTGGCCACCATTGTTCAGACCAAACAGACTTCGGCCACCCTTGGTCAGACCAAACAGACTTTGCCCACCATTGGTCAGACCAAACAGACTTTGCCCACAATTGGTCAGACCAAACAGACGTTAGCCACCATTGGTCAGACCAAACAGACGTTGGCCACCATTGTTCAGACCAAACAGACTTCGGCCACCCTTGGTCAGACCAAACAGACGTTGGCCACCATTGTTCAGACCAAACAGACTTCGGCCACCCTTGGTCAGACCAAACAGACTTTGCCCACCATTGGTCAGACCAAACAGACTTCGGCTACCCTTGGTCAGACCAAACAGACTTTGCCCACCATTGGTCAGACCAAACAGACGTTGGCCACCATTGTTCAGACCAAACAGACTTTGGCTACCCTTGGTCAGACCAAACAGACGTTGGCCACCATCGGTAAGACCAAACAGACGTTGGCCACCATTGTTCAGACCAAACAGACTTCGGCAACCCTTGGTCAGACCAAACAGACGTTTGCCACCCTTGGTCAGACCAAACAGACTTCGGCCACCCTTGGTCAGACCAAACAGACGTTGGCCACCATTGTTCAGACCAAACAGATTTCGGCCACCCTTGGTCAGACCAAACAGACGTTGGCCACCATTGTTCAGACCCAACAGACTTCGGCCACCCTTGGTCAGACCAAACAGACTTTGCCCACCATTGGTCAGACCAAACAGATTTTGCCCACAATTGGTCAGACCAAACAGACGTTAGCCACCATTGGTCAGACCAAACAGACGTTGGCCACCATTGTTCAGACCAAACAGACTTCGGCCACCCTTGGTCAGACCAAACAGACGTTGGCCACCATTGTTCAGACCAAACAGACTTCGGCCACCCTTGGTCAGACCAAACAGACTTTGCCCACCATTGGTCAGACCAAACAGACTTCGGCTACCCTTGGTCAGACCAAACAGACTTTGCCCACCATTGGTCAGACCAAACAGACGTTGGCCACCATTGTTCAGACCAAACAGACTTCGGCAACCCTTGGTCAGACCAAACAGACGTTGGCCAACCTTGGTCAGACCAAACAGACTTTGCCCACCATTGGTCAGACCAAACAGACTTCGGCTACCCTTGGTCAGACCAAACAGACGTTGGCCACCATTGGTCAGACCAAAGAGACTTTGCCCACCATTGGTCAGACCAAACAGACTTCGGCCACCCTTGGTCAGACCAAACAGACTTCGGCCACCCTTGGTCAGACCAAACAGACGTTGGCCACCCTTGGTCAGACCAAACAGACGTTGGCCACCATTGTTCAGACCAAACAGACTTCGGCCACCCTTGGTCAGACCAAACAGACGTTGGCCACCATTGGTCAGACCAAACAGACTTCGGCGAAATGAAGGTATTTGCGATCGATTTTGCGAAACGAAGGTATTGCGAAAAAAAGATATTTGCGATCGATTTTACGAAATGAAGGTATTTGCGATCGATTTTGCGAAAAAAGATACTTTCGAAAGAAGGTTTTGCAAAATGAAGGTATTTGCGATCGATTTTGCGAAACGAAGGTATTGCGAAAAGAAGATATTTGCGATCGATTTTACGAAATGAGGGTATTTGCGATCGATTTTGCGAAAAGAAGATATTTTCGAAATAAGTTTTTGCGAAATGAAGGTATTTGCGATCGATTTTGCGAAACGAAGGTATTGCGAAAAGAAGATATTTGCGATCGATTTTACGAAATGAAGGTATTTGCGATCGATTTTGCGAAAAGAAGATATTTTCGAAAGAAGGTTTTGCGAAATGAAGGTATTTGCGATCAATTTTGCGAAACGAAGGTATTGCGAAAAGAAGATATTTGCGGTCGATTTTAAGAAATGAAGGTATTTTCGATCGATTTTGCGAAAAGAAGATATTTTCGAAAGAAGTTTTCGCGAAAAGAAGATATTTGCGATCGATTTTACGAAATGAAGGTATTTGCGATCGATTTTGCGAAAAGAAGATTTTTTCGAAAGAAGTTTTTGCGAAATGAAGGTATTTGCGATCGATTTTGCGAAACGAAGGTATTGCGAAAAGAAGATATTTGCGATCGATTTTACGAAATGAAGGTATTTGCGATCGATTTTGCGAAACGAAGATATTTTCGAAAGAAGGTATTGCGAAATGAAGGTATTTGCGATCGATTTTGCGAAACGAAGGTATTGCGAAAAGAAGATATTTGCGATCGATTTTACGAAATGAAGGTATTTGCGATCGATTTTGCGAAAAGAAGAAATTTTCGAAAGAAGGTTTTGCGAAATGAAGGTATTTGCGATCGATTTTGCGAAACGAAGGTATTGCGAAAAGAAGATATTTGCGATCGATTTTACGAAATGAAGGTATTTGCGATCGATTTTGCGAAAAGAAGATATTTTCGAAAGAAGTTTTTGCGAAATGAAGGTATTTGCGATCGATTTTGCGAAACGAAGGTATTGCGAAAAGAAGATATTTGCGATCGATTTTACGAAATGAAGGTATTTGCGATTGATTTTGCGAAAAGAAGATATTTTCGAAAGAAGTTTTTGCGAAATGAAGGTATTTGCGATCGATTTTGCGAAACGAAGGTATTGCGAAAAGAAGATATTTGCGATCGATTTTACGAAATGAAGGTATTTGCGATCGATTTTGCGAAAAGAAGATATTTTCGAAAGAAGTTTTTGCGAAATGAAGGTATTTGCGATCGATTTTGCGAAACGAAGGTATTGCGAAAAGAAGATATTTGCGATCGATTTTACGAAATGAAGGTATTTGCGATCGATTTTGCGAAACGAAGATATTTTCGAAAGAAGGTATTGCGAAATGAAGGTATTTGCGATCGATTTTGCGAAACGAAGGTATTGCGAAAAGAAGATATTTGCGATCGATTTTACGAAATGAAGGTATTTGCGATCGATTTTGCGAAAAGAAGATATTTTCGAAAGAAGGTTTTGCGAAATGAAGGTATTTGCGATCGATTTTGCGAAACGAAGGTATTGCGAAAAGAAGATATTTGCGATCGATTTTACGAAATGAAGGTATTTGCGATCGATTTTGCGAAAAGAAGATATTTTCGAAAGAAGTTTTTGCGAAATGAAGGTATTTGCGATCGATTTTGGGAAACGAAGGTATTGCGAAAAGAAGACATTTGCGATCGATTTTACGAAATGAAGGTATTTGCGATCGATTTTGCGAAAAGAAGATACTTTCGAAAGAAGTTTTTGCGAAGTGAAGGTATTTGCGATCGACTTTGCGAAACGAAGGTATTGCGAAAAGAAGATATTTGCGATCGATTTTACGAAATGAAGGTATTTGCGATCGATTTTGCGAAAAGAAGATATTTTCGAAAGAAGGTTTTGCGAAATGAAGGTATTTGCGATCGATTTTGCGAAACGAAGGTATTGCGAAAAGAAGATATTTTCGATCGATTTTACGAAATGAAGGTATTTGCGATCGATTTTGCGAAAAGAAGATATTTTCGAAAAAGTTTTCGCGAAATGAAGGTATTTGCGATCGATTTTGCGAAACGAAGGTATTGCGAAAAGAAGATATTTGCGATCGATTTTACGAAATGAAGGTATTTGCGATCGATTTTGCGAAAAGAAGATATTTTCGAAAGAAGTTTTTGCGAAATGAAGGTATTTGCGATGAATTTTGCGAAACGAAGGTATTGCGAAAAGAAGATATTTGCGATCGATTTTACGAAATGAAGGTATTTGCGATCGATTTTGCGAAACGAAGATATTTTCAAAAGAAGGTATTGCGAAATGAAGGTATTTGCGATCGACTTTGCGAAAAGATATTATCGAAAGAAGGTTTTGCGAAAGGAAGATGTTTGCGATCGATTTTGCCAAAAGAAGATTTTTTCGATCGGTTTTGCGAAAAGAAGGAAAAAAAAGTCAAAAGCGAAAAAAAACAGCTCTGATGCCTTTATATCTCGAATACGATGCCTCTATTTTCTTTTTCTTGTTCTTCTTAAGTTGTTTTTTTTTCGTTTTGACCCAAAAACCGACCATTCATACTTTACTTGCCATAAAAAATTGTATTATTCCTGCTCTGGGTCAAAAACGAAAAAAAAATCAGCTCTGATGCCTTTATATCTCGAATACGATGCCTCTATTTTCTTTTTCTTGTTCTTCTTAAGTTGTTTTTTTTCGTTTTGACCCAAAAACCGACCATTCATACTTTACTTGCCATAAAAAATTGTATTATTCCTGCTCTGGGTCAAAAACGAAAAAAAAATCAGCTCTGATGCCTTTATATCTCGAATACGATGCCTCTATTTTATTTTTCTTGTTCTTCTTAAGTTGTTTTTTTTTCGTTTTGACCCAAAAACCGACCATTCATACTTTACTTGCCATAAAAAATTGTATTATTCCTGCTCTGGGTCAAAAACGAAAAAAAAAATCAGCTCTGATGCCTTTATATCTTTTTATATTTTTTGGTCGCTTGCGGCCAATTGAGTGTTGACGGACCCTGATTTTCTCTGAGCTTTTAGACTAAGTTGAGGCGTTTTTGACGTTCCCCGGCTATTTTAGGCACTTTTTTCTGCTATTTTTGACTTTTCCCCGGCTATTTTTGACGTTTTTTTCGGCTATTTTTGACGGTTTTTTCGGCTATTTTTGACGGTTTTTTCGGCTATTTTTGACGTTTTCCCGGCTATTTTTGACGTTTTTTTCGGCTATTTTTGACGTTTTCCCGGCTATTTTTGACGTTTCCCCGGCTATTTTAGGCACTTTTTTCTGCTATTTTTGACGTTTTCCCGGCTATTTTTGACGTTTTTTTCGGCTATTTTTGACGTTTTTTTCGGCTATTTTTGACGTTTTTTTCGGCTATTTTTGACGTTTTCCCGGCTATTTTTGACGTTTTTTTCGGCTATTTTTGACGTTTTTTTCTGCTATTTTTGACGTTTTCCCGGCTATTTTTGACGTTTTTTTCGGCTATTTTTGACGTTTTTTTCGGCTATTTTTGACGTTTTTTTCGGCTATTTTTGACGTTTTCCCGGCTATTTTTGACGTTTTTTTCGGCTATTTTTGACGTTTTTTTTCTGCTATTTTTGACGTTTTCCCGGCTATTTTTGACGTTTTTCCGGCTATTTTAGGCGATTTTTTCGGCTAGCCGAGACTTGGATTAAGAATTGCCAAGTCTTAAATCAGACTTGGATTAAGAATTGCCAAGTCTTAAATCAGACTTGGATTAAGAATTGCCAAGTCTTAAATCAGACTTGGATTAAGAATTGCCAAGTCTTAAATCAGACTTGGATTAAGAATTGCCAAGTCTTAAATCAGACTTGGATTAAGAATTGCCAAGTCTTAAATCAGACTTGGATTAAGAATTGCCAAGTCTTAAATCAGACTTGGATTAAGAATTGCCAAGTCTTAAATCAGACTTGGATTAGACTTGCCAAGTCTCAGCCCAGACTTGGATTTAGACTGCCAAGTGTAAAAAGTGACATGATCATAGCTCTGAATCAGTAATGAAAGAAGACTTGGAATTAGACTTGCCCAGTACTGAAATTGACTTGGCGTTAGGTCCGGGCTTGCACTCACATTTACCTGTAACTGATTTGTCTGTTCTTTTAAAGCTATAACTTTTCACTTTTTGAGCGTACTGGCTTTGCAATGGGCTCTTACAAGATGAAAGCACACACGTCTTGCAACAATAATACAATATAACCATTCCTTTTTCAATATTTTATAAGATGAACATTTTTTTCACAATTTTTGTATGATTATACAAGATACAATCCCGTCTCACTGGTTACATAGGAAATGACTGGAGTTTAAATGATTTTTCAGTTCTGTCCATCTTTGAGCGCTCATTCCATTCAATATCCACATCAATTTCCACTATTTTCGGTAGCATTAATTGCCCTCATTTACGAATTCGTGAGCGGCTGGTTTTGGCTATATCTTGAAGTATTGAAAAAATGTATGGGAGATGGCCGATACGACTTTTAAAAGTCTTTTCTGTAACATTTCTCATATTCTGATATCAAGAAGTGTCTTGAGTTTTGACAGAAACCGGTCGACGAAAGCATAGCTTGATATATGTGTAAAAGTTGGTAACTAGTAGTTCTCCTTTCGAAAGTTTCAGTTTATCGAATGAGGGGAAGCTTCCACTCACATGGGTGACAGATGCAGACAAGTGGTTAAATCTAATAAGGGAAAGAAGCCACACAGTAAGAGTTGTGGACGATCATGGTTCAAGCTCTGCATAATTTTATATTCCTTTTTTACATTTTCTTATCAGAAAAAGTGAGAATCGGTTTTAATTTAGCTTGTCAATTACCAAACAATAGCCAGCACAACTTGTCTATAGTTGGTCTCTGGCTGGTTAGTGATCAGACTTTACCCAGGCGTTATTCGTTACTTATGGAATTTTTGTTTCTTAATCAGCAACGCATAAGACACCCAACCCCCCCCCCCCCCCCCACACACACATTGACCACCGCTACTAAATAATGTAAAAAAGTGAACCATTTGGTCCAATGTACCTCTTTACAGCGCAGGATATGGCCACAAAGAAACGAATGTTCTAATTGGAGTGCACTATTATACAGTTGACTATAGTAAATTATAGCTTAATGGAACTTAAAAGACTTTATACTTTGCAATGCTTTTGCCAAAAAGGAATCAAAATTAGTTTGGTGGGGGGGGGGGGGGGCAGGCCAGTAATGCCCCTCCATCACCGTGCGGTTTTAATTGTCTGATCATTAACGCACGTATTTCGGTGGCTGTGTTTCTAATCATGTCTAATTATCACTGTTTTTTCTCCTTTATGTTGCATAAACTATCATGAATTGTTTTGCCTTGAGAAGAAATCTCTAACTCTTTTTGCTTTTCGTTTAAACGGTTCTCGAAATGACTTGAGAACAGCCAACAACAGAAATGGACTGACGACCGACTGAAAAGCTGGAGTTATGACAGCAATTGTATAGAGATCCGGGAATTGTAAGAATATAGATCTAATTCCAAATGGAGCCGCGAGGAAGTATACGTGTGCGCAAACCTACATCACGTTTAAAACAATTGATTTTAACTATCGTGTTATAAGAAATAAGGTTGTTTTATCTTTTCCTCTTAGACACATGAGAACGGGCCCCTCGCCCAATAGTAACCCGGTAGTCATATATTTTGTAAATGAGTGGTTCGCTTGTCTGTGAAATTTCTTGTTAACTTAAAAATATTGTTTTTTGTATTCATTGCCGGGCATTCTACACTTCGAAATAATTAGATTCTTTAGAATTTTTGCACAACGGATTATTTCTGATTCGCATTGTCAATTGTTCAGACATTCTCTTTAAAAAACAAAAATGTGAGACTGACCTTTTTTGCAGTCACATTTCTCTTCCGTAAAGGTCTCAGCAATTGCAAAAATTCACTAGCCCAACAAAAATATGACATTAAAAATTGTCTTATAAGCTGCGAATTTTTATAAAAGCTTTAAAAGCAACTTTAAGAAAGAAAAAAAGATTCTTAGACACCCTTGTGTAGTAAAGGACTAAATTAGGAAATGAAGAAAAAACCTTGAAATCATAGCGTATGATATCAAAAAGGGATGGAAGCAACGGTTTTTCACTTTAAATTCTTTTTTTTTGAAAAGAAAGTTAAGTGTTGTTGCAGAGTTGAAGTGGCGACATGAAGAGCATCAGAATATACATACACAGATGACTTTTCATCTCGCTTGTTTTGAATTAATTGCCAAATCGCTCGAATTTTTGGATACTAGATATGAGCAACAATCTTACTGCCCTTATGTGGTAAGATATGCTCAAAGGCGTATCACATCAAATGCATAAAAGAGCCAGAAAAAGACAACATTGAACGCAAAAAATACGGAACGATGAGGTACGAAAAGAAAGACGAAAAGCTGGAACATCGACGTTATTGGAGAAAAGATAAACGGATCCAGAGAATGGCAAGGCTAAACGAAGAGAAAGACGCAGTCGGTATGGTACAGAATAAGAGTCGAGAAAAACAGTTAGATAAGAAGCAGTGTTTGTTTTCGTTTTGTGGTGTGAAGGCTGTGATCTTTTGCACAATTTTTAATACGCAGGGTATTCAGTTTCACGCAATTGACAAACCTTTGGACTGAAAAAATTAAATTTTGACAAATATGTTAAATTTTCATGCATTTGTCAATTTTATCTATTATTGGTAAAGTTTTCACAATTTTGATAATAGATCGAGAGTTCAAACGAATTTCCCTTTTTTATTCGACAAACGGGTATTTGCTTCTTCGGGTACGAATTCCCAACTTTATCGAATCGCATCGACAGTGATCAAATTTGTTTAATATTGAACAATTCTGCATTATATTCTCACATTTGGTTTTATGTGGATTTGGTGTTTGCTATAACATTGAAGCTCGATGTTCACAGAAATCGATTAAACAATACATGGTTATTAATGATGACAGGATATCAAAAATTGGTTATCCAATCAATAATTTTCCATTGCTTTTGAGATTCGACAGCGTTTCAAACAAAAAAAAATGTTTTAAGGGTGAGTTCTTGCATCCTAATTTAAATAAGTGAAAATTTGAGCAATAAACGATCTTCAAGAACAGGAACCGGCATCTGGCTGAGTTTTTCAGTTTATTTTGTAGATTGCAGCTCCACCTGAAAATGATCTAAATTGATTTCCACAGTTGGGTTTAAGTCTATCATCGTAGCTGACCAGAACACTGTCAAGTGACACACTGCTCTTCTCTTCTGAAAACTTGGCAGTATCATAGGGTTGTCCGCTCTTTATAAGGGACGAGGATATTTCAATTTCGGCAGTTGCACGGCATGTTAGGGCAAAAGGAGTGAGGGAGAAATAGAAAATGAGAGAGGACCTGCCCGAGAGAGCTGATAAGCAGAAGTACATTTTGAAATGTTGGTTTGGTCTTATTCGCAAAGCAATCACTGCCTCCCTTTGTTCACATCACTCTCTGAAGGCGCACAATCGTTCATGTCTTCTTCTGCTTAAGTCTACATAAAAAGACAATGTAATTCGGTGTCCGTTAGCCAGGTGCACTATCATGAAAAAGGTGAACAAAATATTTCGGAAATTCAATTCATATTTTTTCTGACGCAGATAAACAAATAACAACGCACAACCATTGGTACGATCAAAAAGACAAGTTATTTAGCCTCTAAAGTCTTTTCAACGCTCTTTTTTTTTTACCGGTATCAGTTATTAATGATACTTCACATCAACGCTGGCCACCGTTCTATTCGAAAATGAGCAAAAAAACCAAACACAATTAAGTACTAATACGTTTTATTTGATAGATCTTCTGATTAATTTCAGTCAAACAATATTAAATGCACTTTTCTAAGCTTTGTAAGCATATTTGCAGAGCATTCCACGCTTTGTTAACGGTAATGACATTCAACTATCAGAAGAGTAGGGTGGAATTCCTTAAAGTTAAACTTACCAAACCAAGTCGATTGCTTTTTGGTGCTGCTCAGCAGGCATCTGCCAATTAAATCTTCGGCTCAGCACCGTGACGTACTCTTTGATCCAACGTGACCAAATACCATTAGCGTACAATTGTGCGCGGCCGTACTGCTTAAGATGATTTAACTCGTCAACGCCAGCAATTGACGGAATTGCAGTTGCTTGGTTACTCAGTACAAAACAATTAGGAGTTATTGTGCCTAAATAGGAAGGTTCGGCGCTTATTGGCGTTAACAGTCACGAATAACTGCAGTTTTGACTAGATCGACTAGACAAAAGGTAGTGCTCAAGGCATCATTTGTAAGGCCACACGTTCCAAGGATGGTCTTCCAATCAAAGTTCCAATCAAACTCACCCAGAAGAAATATTGGTGTAGTGCGCTTGATGGATTGAACTTCCACTGAATACTGAATACTATTGAGAGCAGTTTCAAGAGTAATTTTGTCAGTATTCCACTTTTTTAATTTTGGTTAAGCTCCATTTGCCGCTCGTATTAAGTCAGTACCATTGTCTGATCAGATCATGTCGTTGTGTATCAAGTCTACCAGCATTAGTGTGCCAGGAGTATTCCAACCTGAGACAAACTGCTTCATTCCCACTATAAAAGAGCTGGGGTCAATGGACTGAACCTTTTCATCGCAGACAGCACGAGTTGTTAAACCATTAAAGAGAATCCCGATTTTTTTTCCGTTGTCAGCTAAACGATGAAGTAAAAGGAGCCAAAATAATCAACTCCTGTGTTGGTAACGAGAGGAAAATTGTATGCAAGTTTTTCTAGTGAGAGATCAGCTATGATGGGCGGAATAGTGGCAGCGTGTAAAATGCTGCACGTAACAGAGTTACATTAAAATGAAAGCAGTAAGAATCTCAATTTGAGTGTAGCATTGGGTTCCTGTACTTTAGTCCGCGGATATTTAGCGCAATGAAGGTGAATTTCTACTTGCTTATTTCCTTGAAACAGATTTACAAATGCATGGCGTGCACCGAAAACATTAGGATGTTTTGCATTGAAATCAAGTTCCACTAAACGTTTGATGCAACCACCCGATTGGAATAGAGCGTTTGGTCCGACAAAAAAAGAAAACGTAGCAATACGGCTCTTCCGTTTAACTGATTAGTTTTTGAGTAGGTCTTTTGTTTCGGAACTGAAAAAACTGTACTTGACAGAAATACTGAAGATCACGCTCGGCTTTGCGAAACGCAGTAAAATCAATTATTGTAATGCCATCGGCAACACAGTAGGATCTGTGGGAGAGTAACAGCAAGAATATTTATGCTGCTACCTGCAGCAACCTTTGATAAGAGATAATCATTTTGAAGGGGAATAATTGCGCTATTAAACTTAAATTGACTTTGTCACGGACGCTGTCAAAGATGTGTTAGTCTTGATTTTTTATTTACATTACCGATTTTGATGTTTCTGACTACTGCAATGATTTATTCGAAAGGGAATTGCTTGGATCTTAATAGTTCTTAATCATTGAGCCAGCTACTTGATTGCAAAACCTCAGCGGACAGACAACGAGTACCGGCGTCTGCCGGGTTATCACCTGAATCAACGTTGTTCCATTAGTCAAAGTTGGTGTGTTCTAAGATAAAGCAATGCGGTTTGCACTAAAAATTAAGTCCTTGGCTGAAAAGTTCAGCTATTGCAAGACAGTTGTGCTGTCGGTCCTCATTAAAATACTGTTAATATACCCTGTAAGAGCTTGACAGATATCTAGATTCAGCCGAGCGGCCAGTACAGCATCTGGCAGTTGAAGATGTAGAACCGTTATTTTCTTCATAAGCGCGACACGAGTTTTACCCAGGAGAAATGCAACCTCTGTTTGGGGCCCACTTGGAGTAAAAATTTAGCTCAAAGAAACACAACAGCATTGAAAATGTTTTGCAAAATATCGCCAAACATGGGTAGTTACAGTTATTCAAAAGTTCCAGAAAAGTAGTTTTTGTGTTGCAATTTAGCTCAGCTCGAGTAGTTCCACACTCTATTTAAGGAAATTTTCAACAGTTTCCTACGATAATTGTTCATCACAGTGCTTCTCGCTGACACGTCATGAGTACGCCGACGTGAGACAAATTGCTCCATTCCCACTACACAAGAGCTGAGTTCAATGGGCGGAACAATTTCAACTCGGACAGCACATGTTGTTGAACAATTAAAGAGAAAACCTCATTCATTTTCGTATTCAAATGAACGGTCACGTAAAATGGGCAAAAGTAATCAACTCCTGTATTGGTAACGGAAAGAGAAATGAAAGCAATACTTTCTAGTTGGAGATTAGCTATGATGGGTTGAGTAGTGGGAGCGCGTAAAATGCTGCAAGTAACACAGTTACATTAAATTGAATGCAGTCAGAATCACAATTTGAGTACAGCGTAAGGTTCCTGTACTTTAGTCCGCAGATAGTTAGTGCATTGATGGTGACTTTCTACGTTCGTATATCCATGAAACAGATTTACAAATGCAAGGCGTGCACCAAAAACAATAGGATATTTTGCATTAAAATCAATTTCCACTAAACGTTTGATGCAACCACCCAATTGGAATAGAGTATTTTGTCCAACAAAAATAGAGAAGGTAGCAATACAGCTATTCCGTTTAAAAGATTAGTTTTCGAGTAGGTCCTTTCTTTCAGAACTGAAAAAACTGCCTTCGATTGAAATACTGAAGATCACGGTCGTTTTTGTAAAGCGCATTGGAATACATTAATTTACAACCATCGGCAGTACAGTAAAACCCGTGGGAGAATAACAGCGGGAATATGTATGCCGCTATCGGGAGCAATTTTTAATAAGAAATGAACAATTTGAAGGGAATTAATTGCGGAATGGGACTTTAATTGACTACGTTACGGATGCGGTCAAGAAAGCGTTAGTTTTGATTCTTTTTTGATTAAAGTACCATTTTGATGTTATTGACTACATTGATGATTTATTTGAACGGGATTTGCTTGGATCTTAAGAGTTTTAACTCTTTGAGCCAGTTACTTGATCGCAAAACCTTAGCGGACAATCAAAGAGTATTGGCGTCTGCTGGGTTATCACCTGAATCAACGTTGTTCCATTAGTCAACGCTATGTCTTTCAAGATGTAGCAAACAAGTTTTGCACTAAAATTTAAGTGCTTGGCTGAAGTGTTAAGCCCTTGCAAGACGATTGTGCTGTCGGTCCGGATTAAAATCTTGTTGATGTACCCTGTAAGAGATTGACAGATATCTAGTTTCAGCTGAGCGGCCAGTAGAGCTGCTGGCATTTGCAGCTGTAGAATGGTTATCATTTTCGTAGGTGCTACGCGTCCTTTATCCAGAAGAAATGCAAGCTCTGTTGGGGCCCACTTGATGTAAAAACATTAGCTCGAAGAAACACAATAGCATTTAAAACGTTTCGTGAAACATCGCCAAAATGGGTAGTTACAGCTATTGAAAAAATCAAGAAAAGCGGTTTTTGTATTGTTATTCAGCTCATCTCGGGTAGTTCACACTCTATTCAAGGAACCTTTCAACAGTGTATTATTGTAATTCTTCATCTCAGAGCTGCTGGCTGACACGCCAAAAGTGCTTGAGAAACAACTGAGCAACAGCGGTAATTGGTGCCACTAGGCCAATAGGATCGAATACCCTAGACACTAGGATCGGTCCCAGGCATTGTGTTATTGACTCAGTTACAGTACTTGAAGTACTGCCAATCACAAATAATTTTTTTAGTGATCTCTTTTCAACCCAAGCACGTGCGACTACTACTCCTTAGATGGCGACATTACTTCTCGTTCGGTAGAATGAGATGGCTCGTCACTTTGATCGGCCAGATATGGTACCTGACTTTCAAACTTGTTAAGCTTGAACCCATCTAAATGGAGAAGATGCACCAATTCCATCGATCTATTAAACCTCTTCTCATGTTTATCCGCCGAATATGAGTAAACATTCATGCAAACTTTTTCTGCTTCCGGGTATCAAATTTCATTGTCCTGAGCCATGCGTTGTAATGCGTAGTTGGCGCATGTACGCGAATCGTTAGATGTTAAATTATGGCGTGAATTTTGTTGAATTACAACAATTTTTAAGTCCGCCCACCACAAAAACGCAGTTGTCACAGTTAGGGACACAAACCAGAAGCCAAGAGGAACACATTCATGATATCTGCGGACAAGAAAAACAAAATTGGAAAAACTTGAGTAGTACATGGTATAAGTTTAGGAGAAAGTCAGGGCCAGTGGGCAAGGATTTGTTCAAAGAAGTACCGTGGAATTTTGCTGAAGCATTCAATACCCTATGTACTTTCCCCGGTTTGTTCGGATTGATTACGGGACGATGTGGTAGAATACTACTTTTTATCTGACTGCTGCTGGACCAATGTGAACATCAGAAATTTCTAGTACTTAACGTTTTTAATGGTCCTCACTGATGGTTTTTGCGCAAAATTCTATTGATGTTTTGCCTGTCGAGAGTTTTTTCGAGAAATTTAAGCTGTAACAGTGACGCAGTGGGTTATTAGGGGTTTGATGTCTTTTCCAGTCCACAGCATACCGATGTCGCTCTTTTGGCTTTTATGCAAAGTTGATGATTCAAGTCTTTCGTAAGCATGAACATTTGCTTCGCATTTTGGGTCAACTGGCTGGTACTCACCGTACAATTCCATATCGTACCAAGATTTAGTTAGCCAAGATTATTTATAATCTTGTGCAATATTGACTTTTAATGACGTTGAAACTAAACTTCTCATAGAATTTCTCCCTAAATTTGATGGAAGTGAACCACTTAAAACACAAATTCTAGGCAAGCGAATATGAAACCGTGAGGAGTTTTTGACGGCTGAAATTTACTCTATTGATCGGGAGTCATGGTTGACATCCTCTACATGTAACAACTCAATGTCTGCATAACTGTATTTAACTGGATCAAAGACGGCCAGATGTGGGTAAATTTCCTGCCTGGACTTAAATTCAATGATGTCAGAAAATACGTCTTGCGTTCCCTCACATAGAATTGCAGATCAAAAGCTTCGAAATCATGATCTTTGTTAGGTCTGACAATCGACACTCTTATGTCAATGAGTTCGTCTTTATTGATACTCTTGACGGTCAATTTTATTGTGGTTCCCTACAAATCGAGTCTAACTGCAACATTATCTGAACCCAGGAGTTACTACAGGCGGTATTTTATAAAACTAACGCTTTAATAATAGTACCAGTAGAACTATCCAGCTAAAATTGCGTCACATAAAGGAAGTCTTTGACCTGCGTGTCAGGAGATAAAGTGGTCGTCGTGCATGGTTTCTGTTGACTGGTAGCTGTGAATACCTGAATTTGAGTTGCAAGTATTCATGATATTTTTTGAGGTTGTGGCTGGAAAAACTTTTTCAGCTCCATGGGGTAAATTGCATTGGGATTGATTGCAGCCATATTTTCTGCACTTGCGGGGATTCGGGCATTGGTTGAACATTGTTTTATCACGGAAACGAAAGAAATAGAGTTTTGCCTCACCAAAGATCTAGGCTCGCTGCGTGGTTGTCTTTTGTCAACAAAACAGGTGGCTGCCTTTGCATAAAACACGGCTAGCATTTTTTTTGATATTGATACAGAATTTTGTTGATGTGTTTCAATAATCTTCTGTTGCGTATTTGCAGCAAATGCCTCTAAAACAGCTTTTTTTCTTCATACAGAGTTGGTAGTATCCTGATTTCCTGTTTTAGTATTCTTCATTCAATTGTAAGCTTCGGCCGTCTCCATTATCCAGTCACTAAAGTTCAAATATTTGGGTTCCATCTAATACTTTTTGACAAGGAAGAGTAACCATGATTCTTTTACGTTCGGTCGTAGTGTCTGTACGGAAGTATTGATAACTCGCTAAAATTCAGATCACATGAAAGTGCTTTAAAAAACCCGACAAGATCCGAAATGCACTCTCATAGTTAAGGATGTTATCGCTATTGTGCACATTTAAAACTGGAAAGCTGCTGAAATTGTCCAAATGTGCACTTACGACAACCTGGGGTTGGCCAAATTTACAAACTAATGTAGATTTCAGCTTAACCCTTGAAAATGTTGAGTTTGCCGATCAAAAGTGGTGTTTGATTTTATCATCTTTTTTGACCAGAACACCGTCCAGAGACTCACTGCTCTCCTCTTCTGAACCTTGGGTAGTGTCAACCAGTGTCTGCTTTTTGTAACGGATGAGAACATTAGGAACGAGGAAGAAAGAGAAAGTGTGAGAAGACCAGCGCGAGAGAGCTAAGTAGAAGTAGTGCAATTTGTAATATTTGTTTGTTCTCATTCACAATAAAATCACAGTCTCTCTATGTTCACATCACTTTTTGAAGGCGTACAATCATTCATGTCTTCTTCTGCACTCTATCTTCAAAAGGTGTAGACTGCATAAAAGGGCATTGTAATTTGCTGTTTGTTAGCCGGGAGCGGCATCATTTTAAATTTGAACACAAACACTCTTTCGGAATTTCAACTTATCTTTTTCAAAACGCAGATAAACTTATAACAACGTGTTGGCATTGGTATGATCAAAGAACAAGTGAATTAAACAGTGAAGTTTTTTTCGTGCTCTCTTTACAGGTTTCAGTTTATTTCTGATACTTAAGATCAGTGCGGGTCGCCATATATACATCATAAATGTATGACATCTTAAGGCAACTTGTTTAAGCGACAAAGTTTCCCATGTTTGAGGGGCCTTTCGGAGCAGATGTTTTAGAGCCGCATTCATCAGCATAGTTAAGCGAACACATAGAGAGAGGTCAATGATCTAAAAAAACTCAAAGTAGATTGGTGAGAACCGATTCGGGGACAAAAGACTGTTAGCCAGCGCCGGTCAACACGAGGCCATGAGGGCTTGAAAGTATGCTTGACCTGAGGGAGGATTTACTGTCCTGCGTATCACGTGTTTTTGAATTGCTCTCAATAAGAAGTTTGAAGCTCTCACTGTAAACGTGAGTATATTCGTTTGCAAAGTTAGCTCTACAGATTCGGCGCTTTTATAGAACAGTCTTCGCTTTCAATTTAGCTTTTCGCGCTTTACTTAATGATTTTTGCTTGACCTCAACTGCTCTCAATCTGAAATATGTTTTTTGATAACATAAAGGTGATTGTGGAAAACGGGTTTAGTAGCGGTTAGAGCGCAGTTGGTAAAATGGAAGGCCGCCAATAACCTTGCAGGGTTGTGTTTTCGAAACCGTGTCGGGTAACTTTTCTTTTGTAGCCATGAAAATCTCTAATTTACATCAAGCTTTGTGGTCTTCGCGGGCAATTCTGGCGACGTTGATCGATTCATGTTGCCTTGTGTGTGTATAGGTGGGGGAATTAAATTTGAACTGAATGGTTTTTTTTATGTAAAAACCGATGGAATTTTTTCCCGTTTTTATTGTTGCTCGAACAATTTTTGCAGCAACTATTTTCCACACTTTTTCTTCTTTTTTCTTTTTTTCATTACTCTCTCTCTTACTCTCTTTTTTTCTGTCTTTTTATCTTCCTCTTCTGTCCTTCTTCCTTTGTTCGTTTTCTGTGTTTATGTGTGTTTCTCTTTGGCTCTCCTCTCTCTCCTTTCCTTTTTCTCTCCTATATCTCTCGCGCACTCTTTGTTTGCTTCTCTATATATTCCTTTCTCTTTTTCTCTGTTTCTCTCGCTTTCTTTCTTTTTTTTTCTTCATTTCTCCCACAATTCTGAACGCTGAAAATACCGATTGCCTAAAATTGAGGATTCATTCCCCCAGGAAACGGTAGGACAGAACAGCATATATCAAAGTGCTAGAGACAGACTGAATTAAAAAGTCAAATAACTGCTTTTCTGCGCGGCAGTTTTTTGGTTACTCACAGGTTGAAGTTTACTATAGCTGCTGATATGCGGTTTTTTTTACCATTATCCAAAAATTGTCAATAAAATAAGTTTTGAGCAAATTCAATTTTTGTTGACTAATCTTCATCTATTATATTAAATATCAGTCTCACTTGAGCACAATGGTTAACAGCGCTCCTATCTTAACGTGGTTTAAAATCCTACTCATGCAACCTAGCGTGATGCATGCGTTTTGAGACGCGCTTTACCACACTTCTGAAGCTCCTAATCAGCACAAATGTTTGCGCTTGTTGGGCATGCAGCTTAGCAAAAACAAGCTAGTCTTAAACGCCATTGTCCTGAATTTTGCTGCTGTGTAGAGGGCTATAGACAAATGCAATACGCATTGGTTGCGTAAGTGTTAAGTTCTATGGCAGTTAAAAGATGGGCAGAGGTTCAAGCCCCAATTGTTGCGACACAGAAATCTTAATTTATTTAAAATTTTTCTCTCCTTCAAAATAATTTTTGTAATGGTTTTGCGGGCCTGCTAGTTCTATTCAATACCGTGCAAAATGCGTAAATTTTTAAGTCTAAACACGCCCTATTTGATGATTCTACTGTTTAGTTTTATTGAAATTATTTTATTTGCATTTTTTGTAGCTTTGTACATAAATTGGATTGTGTTAATCTTTTTTTAAACGCTTAGAAATACTCAATTCTGATTGGATAATATTTGTATTTTTTCTTGGTAACAGTAACTGTAGCATGGAAATATACTTTTTGACGATATCCTAATACGACAAACTAATGAAAAGTTTTGTCAGCAGTAAAATCAATAATAGAAAACTTCAGTTTCTGGTCTTAAAGTTGTTTAGTTTCGGCGACTAAATCAAACACATTAGTCCAATAAGTCAGAACAGTTAAGACTGAAATGAGAAAATTAAAAGTTTTCACTTTCTTTGTCTTTAAAATGACGCCGATCAATGACTTGACTGCTATGCAGTTATTTATGGTGACAACTATTGTGAAAATTAGTCATGCAACGTTATGGATAACATGCAACCATTTCTTTGCAATTGAAAAGCTTTCAGCTTCTGTGTTTGATGGTTTGAGCTCGTAATACTCCAACACACATAATCTAGGATTCTAAAAAAATATGTTTTAGTTAAAATTTTCTATAGAGCATAGACCGCCGCCCTAGTTGAGAGGTCGACTTTATGAAAAGACTTATAAAGTCGACCTGGGGGGGGGGGGGGGGGGGGTGTTTCCCTACCTTAAATACACGGTCGACCGCCTAGTAATGGTCGACCTAAAGTCTTTTCATAAGTCGACCAACGGTCTTTTCATATCCCATATCAGAAAAATCTCACACAATTAGCTACAATTTCTGCAATTTTCAAACATTAGGTCTTCGAATATCAAATTTTATTCCGTCTCTCAATCGCGGCTCGTTCTTCAGAGTGCCAATAAACTACGGTGAAAAAACGATAGTGTTGATCATAAAAGCAGACATAGACCTTACGGTCAATAAATTGAAACAAGCTTTGAACAAATTTCATCTTTGAGGACTCAGGTTTTTTTGAAAAAATTTAAATATTTATCCTGGTGGTTTTGCACGATATGAGCAACTTTTACGTGTCGTGGGGCTCTAAAAGTCCTGTCGGGCATGGTTTAAATCTAATAAAACTAGATTAACATACGATATTGATATTGAAAAATAAGCTCAAGATTCGAAATATTTCAAGATTATCCCAATATATCCGATTCTTCGAACACTTGGGTAATTAATAAATTAGAACGTGATGTAGGTACTTTTATAATATTCGTTCCCAGCCACGAAACGCAACTCAAACTAAATGCCACTATTAGATTCAAGTTCCGTCCAACTTTTTTGGACTTCGCGTTGAACAGAATCGGAATTATTTGCCGGTAGAAGTTGAGACAAAAACCGGCTGGAATAAACGTGAAAATTGAATAAGATAAGAAAATTATAGCCAGACGGTTTCCAACATAATGTTCGGCTCGGAATTGAGGAACAGTTTCGCATATATAAGCGTGGGTGAAATAACGAAAGAAATTGTCCGAAATGAAAAGAATAGCAATGGAAATAGTTATCACAGAATACCATAGCCTTCGTTTCGAATCAGATAATCTTTGATTTTTTTCAGTTGGTTTACAAACCAATACGTATCTTATTTTCAGGCTCTTTGCTTTTTCTGTTAATCTTTAAATTTGTGGCAACAACGGCTTTTTTAAAAAGCTAATTTTTTTCTTTCTAAGATCGAAGGACTATACGGGAATTGGCAAAAAATCATTTTTATTAGTTACAAATTGCAAATTGATAATTGAAAATTGAAAATTATACTAAATTTAAGACTCCTCTGTTATTATGAAAACTACTTATATGGTTCTTAAAATTTGCTTTTAACAGTTGGGGAAGAGGGGGAGAACTGAGACCTATAATAGTAATATTTAAGAACAGAGTCAGTTATAATCAGCGAGTACTTACACCAGGATGAGGTCACCGAAACAGGACAGGTATTGGCCAGACGGACTTGGGTCACGGACAGAGGGTCCGCTATATCCGAGCTCATCCTGTGTTGAGAAATTTTCGTCAAAAATCAGTTTAAGCTGAATTTCGGGCCCAAAAATTAATAAAAATTTCATTAAGGTGATTCAACATGTTTATCTTGGTCCTGCCCAGATTAACCAAAATCATTTAAGCCTGGATCAGGGTCTTACTGGGTTTTTTCCCGTCTGGCCAAGGGTCGGGGTCTGTTTTGGTCTGGCCCAGAGCCTGGCTTGAGTCTATTCTGTTCTGTCTAGCCCAGGTGTCTGGGTCTGTTAGATCTGTTCCAGGGTGTGATCTGGCCCGACCCAAGTTTGTTTTAGTCAAAAAACGATGCAAATATTTTGGTTATGTTGAGGCGGATTTTTTTCAAAGATATAGGAACATTATACTTTATTTTGCTTTGATTTGGAGAAAATCTTCTTTTTCTGGAAAATTTTGTGAATGATCTAAATACTCTAACTGATCAAAATTTCTTTGAGCAACTTAAATTGTAGTACATGTAACAAAAAATGAGTCACAACGACTATAATTGGCTAAACTATGTCCTTTTTTATAGCAGACTATACACTTTGATCCTGTATAAATCGTTATAAATGAGGGATAATTATTAGATATCATGAAAGACAACTATTTCGCCCTATTAGAAGTTACCATGTAAAATTTTACTGGTACTGGAAAACGTTTTGTCTTTAAACAAGGTCAGGCTATTTATTATTGAAACTTGATAAAAGTTTTTAAGGTACCTGTAAGAGTAAAATAGAATGAATCACTTGAATTAATGGAAACATTTTTTACCATTTACTTCTGTGTAAACTATGATTGAAAAAAAATGAAAATTATTGCGCGTTTTTTTCTGAATTTAAGAATACTTCAATTTGTAATTAGTGAACAAAAAGGGTTTACTACCTATTCGCATTGTCATAGAAAGATGACTTTCGTTTCGTGGGAATTTAAAAAACTTGCTGGTTGTCACTTCCTTCTTAATAACAATAGATAATCTTAAGCTAAGAGCTTTTTTAGTTGTGTTGTTCCTTCTCACTAATTTGAGGATTTTGTATTACTGGAAGAAACTTCTATTAAATTTCTCCCCAAAATGCAAACATTTTTCAACTGAGAGTATTTTGTTAAATATTTTTTTCTTTTCTATTTTAAGTGCCATTTTTATATGAATAACATAATTACTCTTATTCAATACATTAAAAGAAGGAAAATTATATCTAATTCTGATGTGAAAAACGCCAAAAAGTTTCAACTCGTGTAAGGATTACGGCACAAGAAATCCTAAATCAAACAATAGCATCGTATGAATCCAAGCTAAATTTTTTATATAGAGGTTATATAGGTTTTTCTGACTGTGAATGATTATAATGTGCATCAGAGATTCAATTTTAGTAAAAATATAAAAATATAGACTCCTTTGTTGTTATTTTTGTTTGAGCAATATCATAAAATTGCTGCTTATAAGGAAAAAAAAAGATTGTAATCAAAAATACTATTTGAAAATCTTTTTGTTTTATTTAGTTTTTTTGTGGCTTGTATCATATAGCTTACGAACTCCACAGTGAAACGATACTTGATACATCTCGCATGTCATACAAGATCTTGAAAACACTTGCAAAACTTGAAACTTCTTGCCAAGACCATGATAGCAAAAATTTCTTGAAGCACCTTGATAAGATCTTGACAAGATCTTATCAATGCATGTAGCAAAGTTCTATTGTCGTAACTTGCTAAGATCTTGATGAACTTGACATATAGAAAAAGCGTTTTTTAGCGTATATGATAAAATAATAAAACATTTTTGGAATCAAATTAACGGTTGATCTCCAGCCAGGAATGAAAAAGGAGGAGGGAAAAATCACACAAATCGTTCTGGAAAATCTCAATGTCAATTGCTTTAGTCGATTAGAGAAAATTTTCCGACAGTTCTTGCATAATCTTTTTAATTCTTGTTTTCAAATCCCTAAAACTTGACAAATCTTGCTAAGATCTTGAAGATTCTTTCTTGTTTATCTTTCAAGATCTTATTTCTTGAATTTCTTGCAAATATCTTGCATGTCCGTACATATCATGGCGTTTTCTTACCAAGAATCTTACCAAGATCTTATGAATATTTGTGAAGTTATAATAAGCTTCTTATCAAGATGTTTCAGTTTCATTTCACTGGGTCATATTTAAAATCAGCGGCACCAACTTTATACCTGAGATTTTCTATTTGGGGTACTTTCACAAAATTGGCTATTTTGGTAGAAAAATTTGCATGTGATGTCTCGCAATTTTTTTTCCAATTATAATTGATATGGCTGTTTTTGAAGCGTATACATCGGAAAACACAACCTTAGGGGAACTTTAGTTGCAATTCGAGGTGACAAAAACTATTAATCAAATTAGGGCAACAGAATTATAGTCCGGATCGTTTATTTTAACATCTCGTAGGGTATCCCCTAGACGTCAAAATTCGATTCATTGCTTTACCCTTTCACTCCGTGAAGGATTTTTGCCTATTTTTGCAGACTTAAACTAAAATCAACCATTTTTTTATTTAGGTACGCATCAGCGACGCTTGTTGCTACCAGAAAAGCAAAGAGCCCAAAGCAAAGAACCCAAAATATTTAGTACCTTTCGTACGTCAAGGCTAAATTGCATAACCCAGCAGAATAATGTGTGATTTGAACAACCAGCATAAATGGAAAACATTGCAGCCAAAAGTCATTCACATTTTCCTTAAAGAAGGGCAAAAAGGTGTTCTTAAGACCTACATGCAGCCAAGTAAACCAGGTAAAGACACTTGACTCACTATGTGACTCGATATATAAGCCCTGTATAGCATTTGAAAGCAATACTCCAATAATTCCTGGCCCTGTAGTTATAGAATCAAGGAATGTTATCAGGAATATCAGGTAGTTTTGGAGTTCTCGAAGCTCAGGGCAGAATAGAAAGCAACATACGAAATATAGATTTAGAATAAAAGATGCAAGGGCAACTGTGAACTGAAACACAGAGTTATACAGGTTGGTCTGACCCGGGGTCTGTCGTTTGGTCCAATCAGTTGGCTTATGGGGACCAAAATTTTGTTTGATCTGGTCCAGCGAAGTCAAAGCCAGTTTGTTATGCCCTTAACAGTAGAATTTGGTTTTTTGGCCGTTAGAAGGGTCATGGAGGGTTGCGAAGCTGTGAACCCAGACAAACTCCATAGGGGTCATCTTGTCGAATCTTGCAAGAATCTTGCAAATAACGTTTATCTTACAAAATGAAAGATCTGGATACTTATCTTATAAGAATCTTCCGAGATATTGCAAGATAACTGTATTGAATTTTTGATAACAGTTTTATACTTGAAGCCATTCAGAAAAGTTGATCCTACGTTTTGCGTAGCGGTAAAATAACGTTTTTGAATGATTAATTGCCTATATGGCGAAAATAGTAAATAACCACTTGTGTTGAATTTCCAATCACTTAAAAAGCGTTTTATAGCAGAAGGACACCCCCATTAAGGCTACAACATAGCTGAAAATCAAAAACTGAGTTCAATGTGTTTTTTGACTGATATCGATTTTTCTGTCCGGCCTTAAAAGAAAATATCATGTACTTTAACGGTGATAACGTATTTAAAAATTATAACCGTCCAATTTTCACTCGGGGAATATGTCTAGAGCACACAAGTATCAAAAGTTTAAAGGATGTCTGTGGTGGATCGTCTGCTTTTTGGGATTTTTCTATAATGTGTTCAACAAATCTTTTTCTCTAATGTTCAAAACTCCATTTCAGAAAATTGTATTAAAAATCAAAAAATATAAGCAGCAACTATAGATAAATAGTTTAATTCGAATTTCAGTCAGCCCTTTTTTCAAAATTATTCAATATTCTCGCAATAGTATTCAAATTACTTCCACTGTTCGATAGATAAACGTCATTACTTGTTTATAACAATATGTTTTTGAAAATACTCTGCTACTAGTTACTCTGTAATTGGCCGAACCTTTATGCATTTCAGTTTTACGATTTACTATTATTTTCAACTTTTCAGCTGAACTAATTTCGGATATATTCTTCCTCAAAAAACTGGGGGTTACAATAATCTCTGACAAAAATTGAGCGTTCTTTTCTCTCTCTCTTCCATCATATAGGGCTGCATTGACTGACTGCTACAAATGTATTTGTTATGCAAGGCAAAAAGGTTTCAGGTTGTACACACCAGAAGGTAGCACAACATTGTTTAGAATAAAGTTCTGTCGGTCACAAGCTAAAATTTTAGACGATCAAAACGCAACATCAATTTCCGTCGGTTCTACCAATTTTCTCCCCGATTTATTCAACCCTGCATATTTTAACCCTACATAGTTTAGCCTCTCAATCATTTAACCCCTATTTCATTTCACCTTTCTATTATTTCATCCCACCAATTAGCAGTCGACATTAAAGGCTTTTGCAGATGTGTTAAATGATAGAGCAGTGAATAAATCCGATTTAAATGATCAGGGGTTAAATAAATAGGGGTGAAAAATCGGGACACCACTTTAGTCATAAACAGTCATTTTTTGAGAACACTATTCACTGATAACAGTTTTCAAATATTAATTTAGCAACAATTTTGGCATCCCGAAGTAACTTTCTACCAATCTAATAGTTTTTGAACTCTTTTGAGAAATAAACTATAAAATAGGAAAAGATCAAAAACAAAAATTGTAGAACATGGAAATATTTTACTTCGATTTCTATTTGTTTATGGCTTTCGCCACGAAGTGCCAATCAGATCACTGTTTTTTAAATTAAGATTTGATTGAATCTGAACAATGTTCTATTTTTCTTTTTTTTTCTGTATTCATCTTAAGTTTTAAACTATCTGTTTTTTGTTATAGAAAAATTCAAGGTTTTGTCATCTAACACTTCAGCTCAACTGATGTCAAAAACTTTTAACGCAACATTTCGTTTTCAAATTTTTTTCTCTATGACTGAGTTCTACAAAATTTCACAGAATATTGAAAGTAATTTTTTTTGAGAAGTCAACCTGATGAATTTGACTTGCTCTGCTCAAAAACTTCTCTTGTACTAGTATTTTGCATCAACAAGTCAGTATGAACGTTTTTATCTGCAAATTTCCTCGTCCCATTCAGTCGAGGACATTGTTTATTGTCGAACCGAGACCGAGAGCAGCACTTTTAGTTCAAGTCAAATTTGAAAAATTTTGCCAATCTGAGAAGATCCATCAAGATTGGTCAATTCTAAGGTTTTGTGGCAAATTTAAATTGATCCTATCGTAGCTTACTCCACTTAGAAAACGATTCTTGAGAATGTGGATTGGGACTGATGTGCTATTTGAATGAACGCCACTTAAAAATTACAGAAGACGACAAAATAGTTGAAAATTTCCTCCGCTTTTCAACCACTGCCTTATTCCGTTTGTTCGGCAAGTTCAGTTTTAAAGTTACAACACTCACGTGCACATTTTAAAATGCCGAACGTCTGCAGTGCCAGAAGTTAAACTGCCAGAAGTTCCTACTTATCCAGAAGTTGACTTCCGCGTTGACTTTCGTCATTTTAAAACGTGCGCGTTTCGTGTTTTAAGTATGGTTAAGTGACTCTGCAGAAGTCACTTCGAAATTCTGACTGAATATCTTGAAATGCTTCGCGGTTCTCGATAAGCGCTTGAAGTTCTCAGTGACTTCAGGCAGAATCACGTCAACATTACGTAAGAAACCGTCGGTATGTTCTTCTACTATGACTAATACCCAAGTCGAGGAGTCCGCTCAAATTCCGCTCAAAAAATGCAAGAGATGACCGGAATGAGCGGAATTTGACCGGAATGAGCGAAATCGATAAAAAATAATGCAATAATGAGCGGAATTTAAGCGGAATAAAAAATGCAAGGAATGAGCGGAATTTGAGCGGAAAAAAAATGCAAGAAATGAGAGGAATTTGATCGGAATAAATAATGCAGGAAATGAGCGGAATTTGACCTGACCAAAAATGTATACACTTTTAGCGGAAACATTGAGCTTCGTTAGTTCAACTGTAGGTTTTTTCCGACAGTATTTAACCTATTTCAGCTCTCGAAACGTCCTCTGATCAGACAAAAGTGCGTTCGAAACGTCCCTGCTCATACTAAAGTGCGTTCGAAACGTCCTCTGATCAGACTAAAAAATCCGCTCATTCCGACCATTCCTCTCATTTCTTGCATTTTTTTCCCGCTCAATTTCCGCTCATTTCTTGCATTTTTTATTCCGCTCAAATTCCGCTCATTTCTTGCATTTTTTTTTCCGCTCATTCCTCGGCCCGGGTACTTACCAGTGTTATCTGCAGAACAACCGCCACATTTGTTTCATTGCCGACCAGCAACGCTTTTTCCATCATCATAAGAAACATTTGCCGTTCCTCGAGGGTGTCCACACCCGAAAGGTTTCCGTACACAAGAGCGTCAGCAACAGCCACAAAAGCTGGTCCGAGGTCTCTATAAAGTCGTCTCGTTTGATCACTTGCATCTTGTGTTGCCATTTTGCTGTAGAGAAACAAATCACACTTTAATCTGTATTACTAGCCCTGTTTAAATAATTTGAATTAATCAACTCGGGGCGCTATTCTGACCCCCCCCCCCCCCCCCCCCAACAAAGCTTAGTGGGCATATAATTTTGCGCCCCCCTCCCCAGGTGCATGTGCTATTTTTTACAAAGTAGCGTGTTATACAATAATAATATTGTTTGTATCTGGGGTGCATAAGAAAGACTGTGAGCTTGAGGTCCCAGATCAAAATGACTCTTGATAGGATTTCGTGCTCTTGATCTGTTTTTTGTGACCAGACCACACCAGACTAAAACGTACTATGTTCACACCATTTCAAGACCGTTTTTGTATCTTTTGTGAGCTCAATATCATCTCTGATAAGACAGAAACAGCGCTTCAGATTTCGCACTGATTTACAACCCCTCCCCCATTAGTGTAAAGACAGCTAGGTTGAAATAAGCAAACTTTAAATAATCAAATTATCAGAGAATCAGTCCAAGTTTTAATTGAATGGCACCCCTACTCAGTTAACAAATTCTGGAAAACATCAATCTAGGCATTTGTTTAAAATAATGCGCGTCAATTTCGTTTGTTTTTCAATTGAGATTGAAAATAAAATGACGGTTTCTTTCAGTTAGGATTTTTCTCAAAAATAGTACTCAATTTATATAGAAATCTTGCGACTAGTTGCCACATATTCTAAAATTAAAATATAAAAATTCACCGCTAAAAACCGAAAATTTTAGCAAAATTTTAACTCATTTGTTTTTCATAAATTTATTGAATCTGATTTAAGCTCACAAGAAATATCATGGAATTTATTGAGAGATGGCGCAGTGGAATAAGATGTTGTTGACATGCAGGCAGTGAGAGGTTAGAATCCGAGTACTGCAGTTTCTTGTTCGTAAGAAATTTGGTGAATGCGGTGAAAAAAAATTCACTGCTAAAAACCGCAGATCCTACAAAAATTCACCGCTTTCATCTCAAAGATGCGGGCGCTTTGCGGTGAAAAGTTATTCACCACTAATCTTTTTCACCAAACCTCGACCCGGGCGGGCTATGAAAAAACACATTTACGAATTATCAAGCCTCTTCGATTTTTGTTTTTCTACTATTTCCCTTGTCATGTGAAATACTCTTGCATGCTCACCATTTTAATTGATCAAAGGTTGCTTATAGTTGTTGCCTTTAAATTTTAATTAAAAAATGACCCTGCCCTCTAAATTGTTTATAATTTGTTTTTTTTTTTTAGTTTTTCGAGGCATATTTTGTTTCTAATGGACAATCTCGATTTCTTTTAGACTATAGAAACCATCTTTAGCGCTAAAGCAGTCTTCCTTACGCCGCAACACGTAAACAAAAGCAAACAAATTTCTTGATTTGTCCGGAGTTTTTTACGGCGCGCATTTTAAGTTTAGAGTTATAAAACGAGCATAGAAAATAGAGAACGTGCGGTGAATTTAGTTCAAGCTCACGAAAGTTTGGAAATATCCGACACATTTGTACGCGATTTGTGTTTTTGAGCTATCGTCGAACAAAAACTGCTAACAACTTGCAAATTAAATAGAAACCGAAGAACGCCCAATAGAATATCAATTAGACAAAATATCTTCATTTTACTATTTGCTGATTAAAATGGACAATCCTTGTTTTGAACGTTATCATAAATTGGTAATTAAAAAAGTTTAGTTTTTGAACTATGTCTTAGATAATTAGTAATAAAACTGATAACGCTTGTTGTAGGCTAACTGAATGCAAAAAAACTTTGGAAAGTAGTGACATAAAATGGGGACCAAGGTGATTAAGAGAGACCTGTGTTGTCACATTTCTTCACGTTTAGACCAAATTGGCCGAAAAATCCAAATGAACGTTTTTCGGCGTAATTATTTAGTTTGTTAACAACTTATGGCAGCAAAAAATTGTTGACGGGAAAGATAGTTCTTTAACAGATCCCTTTTGTTAATGAACTATCTCTCCCTTTATCAGATATCTCACCCTTTATGAAAACTATCTCTGCCTTTAGCAAACTTTATCAGATACCTTTTAATTGTGATAACAAATTAGATAATAACTTAGAAGAAAACAGTTTATAATTTTTTTACTCCGAAATATTGAGTGGGGGGACGATTTATAAATTCAATTGTTTTTTTTGTTCAGTCAATTTTCGGGGATTTATAAGTTTGCATTTTCATTAGAAAGGACATCAAGCGTAGAGTTTCAAAATAAAAAGTGCTTTTTTTAATTTCGCTTTTTCCAAGAAGTTACGGAGGATTAAAAATTTGTGTATGCTAGCCTAACTACAGTAGTTTTGTTCATTATTTTCGTTTTTTTTCTTATAATTTGATTAGTATTGCTAACATATGATAAAATTGTTTAACATAGTCTATTTAATTTCGCGTTTAAAGGCAGAAGAGAGTTGGAGAACGGTTGGAAGCAATTGTTTTGGCAAAATTTCCATCTAAATTTTTTGAAAAATCATCATTTCTTATTTTCATAAAAAAGCATCGAATTTGCTTATTTGAGCAAATGTTACAGTTTAACTAGTGGTAGAGACAAAACAACGGCTGCACCGATCACTTTTTACTAAGATATTGGCTAATATTACTTCCGGTTCCTCAGAGAGTTTTATGAAATGATCAATTTTGCGGTCTTTCGGTAAATGAATCCGATTTTTTTTAAAAGACGCCTAGATTATTTTTTGATATATTACGACTTTTGCTAACGCAATATAAAAGAGCAATTAATTGTATTCTCAACACCCATGCGCAGCGATAGCAAGACCAGATTGAGTCTAAGTGAGTTTTTTTAATGAAAAAGGATTCAGATTGATTTTTGGGTCTTTTTGAAAATCTTGCATTTTTCTGTCCCCATTGCCAAAAAATTCAATACAAAGGATCGATAATAAGAGAAAATTTTAAGATCCAATAAAGTCAATGAAATATATTGCGTTATTGGAGTATGGCTCATGGTTTTTGTGGCCCCCACAACTTGTTTTCTTTATTTTTACTGAAATCTTGAGATAGGCCAGAACTTGATGTTCTTCTTCTGGACTTACAACAAAGTTTAAGTAAACAGATATTAATCTGGGGTTTGCAGGAGATAAAAAGAAGTTTTCTAATGCCTTCAGTTGATTGATAATGGTTCTATGGTAATACAACTCGATAAGTAACCGAATTTACGTTTTATTTTTGGTATAGGGACTTGTTGGTCAAATTAGCTATTTGGATAAAGTTTGGTACACTTTTTGGTTTCAAAGTAAAAGCAGTAGGAGCAAAACCAGTATTGCAGTTTTGGCTTAGTTGTGGAATTTCATAGTTCAAATATTAATCGGGTTAATATAATTAATGGGTTGCTTAATATATTTTTTTTTGAAATAATTGAAATTTTTTGTTTGTTTTTTTTTGAATAAGGTACTGCCAGGGTGATTTCATATGGAAACCCATATAATGAAAGGTCAAAAATAAACACAAAGGAAAAGCAATGAACATACTCTAAAATATCAAAAAAATCAAATTAATTTAGGCTTCAACAGCGGTTGCATAAAATTGTTCGTGAAATTTTGAAATCTGTCTCTATTCAGTTTCAATATGAGGTCTATTGACTTAGTCTCACTAATGGCACGTACAACTTGCTTCATAAGCAGTTCCAATTCAATTTTTTGTCAACCATTTTTTTTGTACAAAGTTACGGTTGTAATGTCTTACGGTTTTAACAAATTTGTCCTTAAAAATTAATGGTTTTTCGAAATTCGCCACTGCAACCTTTAATCATTGCTCCATTAAAGAGAAAGGATGCAATCTTTTTCAATTGATTTCTGTTGTGGTTTCAATTGTCGCTTTATTATTCAAATATTTGATTTGTGGCGTTGAGCCAAAGTGTTTCCATACTTTTCTTTATTTTTTTTTTTGACATTTTCCGATTTTTTAGGTTCTCATTTGTTGTCTTGTCCCTTAATCATGTTGAAGGCACATTAATAAAAAGTCAAATATCACATAAATCCCGTCAAAATAGGGCACAATTGACAAATGGATTTTGATCTTTTAGTCTACGACACTGTTTCGTCGCAAAATGACCTTTTGATTTTCGTTTGTATTTTTTTTAGTCGTTGGGGATTCCGGATAATAACAACTCTCAACAGTTTTGTTTGAAGCTGCAAAAGAAGCTATTGGACTTCAGATGATAACTAATTGCTTTCATGACTTTGAACTAATTTTTTAAAAAAAATGGTACACGTATTCTCTAACTTTGAACTTTGTTGTCTGTCTGCTCGTTAATTATTGTCAATAAAGAAAGATCCCATTTCTTTTCTGGTAAAGTTTAGATCATTTGGTTTAGTTTTTTTTATCTGATCCTTTTGTGACTTTTTCATTAAAGTTCGAAAAAATGAATCGACATTGAGTTTTGGTCGTAAGTAATGCTTGTTGTTTTATTTAATTTTGTTGTTTGTCTTGCCTGTTAAACTCCTTAATGGCAATTATCATCGGTTCTCTACTGAGTCGTTGTTCCGCTTCATATTGTTCCGACTCATTGTTCCATTCATATGTATAGCGGTCAGAGCCAAAGCGACTCTTTTAATAGAAAAATCACTTATTTTCGAACACTTTTTTTGAAAATTTTCTGTCTCTTCCTCTTTGGTGAATAGTACCTTGATGTTGAATTGACTCATTTTCTTAAATTTTTATCCCACTTTTACATGTTAGGGAACGTTATTGGGTTTTTCGAATCTAATGATAATATTATGATTCAATTGGTATCTTTTCAAGGATTTATCACAATTTAAACACTAAGTTCTGGAATTGGGTGCTCTTTGATTGGTCAGTTTTCTCGTTTGATTAATAGAATTTTGAAGAATTATCAGCAGCTGTTTTGTGATGAAAAGTTTGTTGTGAAAACGTGAAAAACAAAAACATAACAAAATGTACTCACAGAAAAGCTGAACTGATTTTCAACCTTCCTTCCAGTCTGAACTGAATTCTGTGTTAATGCCTCAAATTGTGAACAGTGAAAAAGCTGAGAGTAAAAGCGTTAAATTTTGTTTCGTAATTTACAATAACAACCAATCAAGAAATATAAAAAATTGGTTTTGATGTTAAATTTTTCAAGTATACATACAATAGGTGATCTGAGCAGATTTGTCATTGAAAAAATCGATCTGTCTCTCATTTCATGTTCTCAGATCTTCTTTTAACTGCCTTTTTGTCTTTTATTCTGAGACAGAGACAAAATTAGCAGCTTACTTTGAAACACTTCTCTAATTTTTCACAAGTATTTTTGAGTAAGCAAAAAGATGACGTCAAGGACGACATTTTTGTAAAAGCAACACAAATCTGACAAGATAAAAGCAATGACGAAGTTTCACGGAATATTTTGGTAATCATATTGTTTTCAACGTCATTCCTGGCCCATTTCTTATAATTGTTCCGACCCAATTTAGTGGGGGGAGAACTATGTACTCAACTGGGTTTTTTATTCAGACAGTTTTCACCGACCGATAAATTCATTGTACAGGATTGTGAGTGATATCAATAGAAAGTTTGTCAAGCGCCGAACTTCAAATTAGTTTTTTTCTGAACTTCGCATTTTCCAAGGATTTACGGAGGTTTAAATAATTGTGAACGTTAGCCTAACTTCCGTTTTTTCACATTTCTGGTAATTTTTTTGATTTAATATTGAACAACTTTTGCTAATAAATGATAAAAATGACAACGATCGTCTAATTGATTTGACAATATATATATATATATATATATATATATATATATATATATATATATATATATATATACATATACATATATATATATATATATATATATATATTAGTATATATATATATATATATATATATATATATATATATATATATATATTATATATATATATATATATATATATATATTATATATATATATATATAAAAGAGTTAATGAATTGTTTGAACCAACTGGTTAGGAAAAGTATTCAGGCGAATTATTGAAAATATTGCAGTTTTTCTATTTTATTGAAAAAAATTACATCAAACATGCTTATTTGGCGCATTTTGTTCAGTTTGACTAGTATGCTGACAAAAAAATCCGCTGAAACAATCTTCCTGTATTAAGATATGGGCTAATTGTAACCCTGTTTCCTACTTCTGTAAAAAAAACTTTATTGCGCTCTTTGGCTACTTTAAACCAATATTTTTAAAAAAACGCAAAGTTTAATTGTTATATTAAAATTTTGATTTGCCAAAAACATAACGAGAAAGATTTGTGCCATTAAAGAATTTTTGTTAAATTTTGCAGGTGTAAGTTTATTAGTTTATTAGTTGATATGAGCAGACTTGTCATTGAAAACATCAATCTGTCTCTCATTTGATGTTCCCAGACCTCCTCTTAACTGGCTTTTTGTCTTTTGTTCTGAGACGAAGCAGCTTACTTTGAAATACTTCTCTTATTTCCTACAATTATAATTTGAGTAGGCGGAAAGTTGACGTCAAGGACAACATTTTGGCAAACGCAACACATATTGACGAGATAAAAGCAATGACGACAGTTTCACGGAGTATTTTGGTAAGCATTTTGTATTCAACGCCATTCCTCGCCCGTTTCTTACAATTGTGCCAATCCGCTGAAGGCGAATTAAATTCTCAACTGGTTTTTTTTGTTTAGTCAGTTTTTGCCAATCGATATATTCATTGTGTAGGATTGGGAGTGGCATAAATCGAAAAATTGTCAAACGCAGAAGTTCAAATTAGTTTTTTTCTGAACTTCGTTTTTTTCCACGGAATTACGGAGGTTTAAAAATTTCTGAACGCCAGCTTAGCTTCCATTCTTTTTTTCACATTTTGTTCATTTTTTGATTAAATGTATAACAATTTTTGCTGAATTATAATAAAATCGATAACTATTGTCTAATTCATTATGCAAAAGATATATTATAACGAGAGAAGAGAGTTAGTGAATCGTTTGAGCCAACTGGATTCGGAAAATATTCAGGTGAATTAATGAGAATATAGCTATTTTTTCTGTTAAAAAACCACATCCAATTTGCTTATTTGGTCAATTTTGCCCATTTTGACCAGCTGTGCAGACAATAAATGAATGAAGCAATCTTCCTATATTAAGTTAGGTGCTAATTGTAACCCTGTTTCTACTTCTGTAAAAAATTTATTGTGCTCTTTGGCTACTTTAAACCAATATTAACAATAAACGCAGAGTTTATTTTTGTTATAATAAAATTTTGATTTGCCAAGAACATATCGAGCAAGATTTGCGCCATTAAATAAATTTAATGTTAAGTTTTGCAGGTGTAAGTTTATTATTTTATTAGTTGATAAGAGCAGACTTGTCATTGAAAACATCAATCTGTCTCTCATTTGATGTTCTCCGGACCTCCTCTTAACTATGATTTCGTCTTTTGTACTGAGACGAAGTAGCTTACTTTGAAATACTTCTCTTATTTCCTAGAAGTATAAATTGAGTAGGCGGAAATTTGACGTCAAGAACAACATTTGGGTAAAAGCAACACATATTGACGAGATAAAAGCAATAACGACAGCTTCACGGAGTATTTTGGTAAGCATTTTGTCTTCAACGCCATTTCTGGCCCGTTTCTTACAATTGTACCAATCCGCTGAAGAAGAAAAATATTCTCAACATTGTTTTTTTGTTCCGTCAATTTTTGCCGATCGATATATTCCTTGTACAGGATTGGGAGTGGTATAAATCGAAAGACTGTCAAACGCAGAAGTTCAAATTATTTTTTTTCTGAACTTCGCTTTTTCCAAGTATTTACGGACGTTTAAATCATTTTAAACGTTAGCCTAACTTCCATTCTTCTGTGCACATTTTGCTTATTTTTTGATTAAATATGTAACAATTTTTGCTTATTTTTAATAAAATCGATAACTATTATCTAATTGATTATACAAAAGATATATTATAACGAGAGAAAAGAATTGGTGAATTGTTTGAGCCAACTGGATTCAGAAAATATTCAGGTGAATTATTGAAAATATAGCAATTTTTTCTGTTAAAAAACCACATCCAATATGCCTATTTGGTCAATTTTGCCCATTTTGACCAGCTGTGCAGACAAAAAAATGAATGAAGCAATCTTCCTATATTAAGTTATGTGCTAATTGTAACCCTGTTTCTACTTCTGTAAAAAACTTTATTGCGCTCTTTGGCTAATTTAAACCAATATTTACAATAAACGCAGAGTTTATTTTTGTTATAAAAAAAATTTTGATTTGCCAAGAACATATCGAGCAAGATTTGCGCCATTAAATAGTTTTTATGTTAAGTTTTGCAGGTGTAAGTTTATTAGATTATTAGTTGATATGATCAGACTTGTCATTGAAAAAATCAATCTGTCTCTCATTTCATGTTCCCAGACCTCCTCTTCTGTTCTGAGACGAAGCAGCTTACTTTGAAATACTTCTCTAATTTCCTACAAGTATAATTTGAGCAGGCGGAAAGTTGACGTCAATAACAACTTTTTGGTAATCGCAACACATATTGACGAGATAAAAGCAATGACGACAGCTTCACGGAGTATTTTGGTAAGCATTTTGTATTCAACGCCATTCCTGGCCCGTTTCTTGCAATTCTTGCAATTGTACCAATCCGCTGAGGAAGAAATATATTCTCAACTGGCTTTTTGGGTCCGTCAATTTTTGCCGATCGATATATTCCTTGTACAGGATTGGGAGTGGTGTAAATCGAAAGATTGTCAAACGCAGAAGTTCAAATTATTTTTTTTCTGAACTTCGCTTTTCCAAGTGTTTACGGAGGTTTAAATCATTTTGAACGTTAGCCTAACTTCCATTCTTTTGTTCACATTTTGCTTATTTTTTGAATAAATTTATAACAATTTTTGCTTATTTTTAATAAAATCGATAACTATTATCTAATTGATTATACAAAAGATATATTATAACGAGAGAAAAGAATTGGTGAATTGTTTGAGCCAACTGGATTCAGAAAATATTCAGGTGAATTATTGAAAATATAGCAATTTTTTCTGCTAAAAACCACATCTAATATGCCTATTTGGTCCATTTTGCCCATTTTGACAAGCTGTGCAGACAAAAAAAATGAATGAAGCAATCTTCCTATATTAAGTTATGGGCTAATTGTACCCCGTTCCTACTTCTGGAAATAACTTTATTGCGGTCTTTGACTAATTTATACCAATATTTATAAAAGACGAAAGTTTACTTTTGATATAATAAAGTTTTTGTTTGCAAAAACCATTAAGCAATATTTTTGAAAAATTGTGTTTTTAACAGCTGCGGAGCGATAGCAAGGCCAGTTTTGGTCTCATCGTTGAGTATTGCAATAAAAAACTCCGGTTGTCTTTTGGCTCTGACTTTTGAGTTTTTTGTGCCTTGACTGCTTCCTAATTACAAAAAGGTCTATATTCATTCACAAAACCAAATAATATGACGTATTTTTAGATTTCAATTATGTCCGATGAAACAATATTGTGTGTTATGAGTAAAGCATGGTATTTATGGCTCCAACAAAATGTTTTGATTAATTCGTATTGATATCTCTAACTTTGCCAAAAATTGATGTTAATTTTGCATCTAATTAGAAAACATACATTGTGCTTTTTTAGTATTATAGCTCGATAAGAATCCAAAAATCATCTTTTATTTTTGATAAATTGGTCGAATTAGCCATTTCGTTAAATTTTTGTAGAGAGAGAGAGAGAGAGAGAGAGAGAGAGAGAGAGAAAGTGAGTGAGTGAGTGATTGAGTGAGTGAGTGAGTGAGTGAGTGAGCGAGCGCGCGCGCGTGTGTGTGTATGTGTTTGTGTGTGACAGAGAGGGAGAGAGAGAGAGAGAGAGAGAGAGAGAGAAAGTGAGTGAGTGAGGGAGTGTGTGTGTGTGTGTGTGTGTGTTTGTGTGTGTGACAAAGAGAGAGAGAGAGAGAGAGAGAGAAAGAGATAAAGTGAGTGAGTGTGTGTGTTTGTGTAAAACATTCAATTTTAGCTGCATTTGTTTATTAAATACAAGAGAACGCAACTTTTAATTGACCCAAACTAGAGGTTTTTCAACTAAGGAACCGATCTTTTGAGTTTTTGTCGAAAATTTGTACATTTTCCAGTTAAAACAAGAGCTGCCTGTTTTTCTTGGTTTCATCATTAGTCATTGTCACGGCCAAAATTTCAAATGTCGAAGAAGGCCAAAAAATTGTGTCAAACGTTTTGGCTTTGAAAAGACGTCTTGTTTTAATTTTTCTTCTGGTATCTGTACAACTTTGCATAAAATATAGCAAAAAGTCTCAAAAATTTTTCAAAAATTATAGTGGAACGTCAAGTTTCATTTACGTTTATTCTGATGTTTCAAAACCATCAACAGAAGAATAGCACTTGATTGACATTAGACACTCTTTTAGCTGGAAAGTCATTTAAAATTAAAAAAAAAGATAAAGCGTTTTCCTCGGACAAAAATTGTCTAATTATTTTTTTCTCAAAAAAATAACGAATTCTACGAAAGCATAATTGTAGACAAAAAATCAGTTTCGTTCGCTGATGTTGCATCAGAAATTTTTCAGCTGTTTTTTGTCAATGCTTTTTTCAAATCGAAACGGCAACGCAATTTTTTTTAAAAAAACGAGTGATCAATCTAAAACTGGAACATGCGTCCTAATGTTGATTTTTTCAAAGATGTCTTCATTCACCAGTAGCTGCTTTTATAAAACTATCATTCACGGAACAGATTCTAATAATTAACAAACCTGCATTACAAACTGTTATCGGGTGTTGAAACCAGCCTTCAAACCCGATTGTAATTTGGTTCAAAACAAAGTTGAATGGGTAATTTTGCTTTTGTCAATAAGTTTGGACTTTTAGTGGGTCTTTGTGACAGCAATTGTATTTTTTGGTATGAAATTTATCATATTATTGATTCTTTGTAGAAACAAGAAACCCGAAAAGAAACAGACTTTAAAAAAATGTGAAACTGCAACTTTATCAATTTGATTATGATGTAGATCTCCAACTAAGCATCCTCGAATTAGCACAAATGCAGGCGCAGTTATTCTAATTTTTGTGCTGATAATGATTAATTTTTTAACCACTTGTCTCATCAAAATTTTTTCTACTGATGCAACGCAAAACTTTTAAAAAACTCCACTGTTTTTTTGTTAACTGTTTTTTTAATGTTTTTGTTTTTTTTTGGAATTCTGACTGTTCGTATTAAACTTTGTTTATGGGCATAATTGATACAAAATTTGGAAAAAATAGTTTTCAATGTCCTACTTCAGAAGACATGAAGACTAATTTTAGATTTTTGGTACAACATATGTTTTCTTGACAATTTCTCTGTGAACAAGAACGAATTAAGGTACGTATATCAAAAAGTAAAACATAGAGGTGTAAAAATTGATGCAAAAGTAAACCTCATAACATTTTTGACTATTGAAAACAGCAATGAAATTTGATAATGTTTGGCACCGAAGCTAACCAATTTTGATAATATTTTCAGCACTACAGAATCTTTTATAAAATTTGTTTTAGTTGGTTTTTAAAACTCCCCTGAACGCTGCATTAACTGGAAAACCAATCAAATCTTCATCTTTGTACTTTGAATACATCTTTTTTGCTCTTGAAGATGGTTTATGGATGAGAGGGGTCAGAACCTCATGTGCAAACGTTTATAATTGAGCCTCCTTGCTTCGCTTTATGCGTAGAGATTTAATCTGATTTTTACTCAACAGGGATAAGACATGAAAGTAATTTGTGTCTTCATTGCTTGAAATTTTCCAGTGCTAAAAGAGGTTTTTACGGTTTTACTTTGAACCTGATCAATGCAATTTTCTATGTTGTTTTCAATCGCTGAAATCTCACTGATCTTATCAGATGAAATTTTTGGTTCAGTTTTAAAGATTTTTTCTGAGAGTAATGAAAAAATTATCTTGTAACTCAAAACTGTTAAAACTTTTTTGTTGGTTTCCATTTAGATTGCCTTAATGAGAGTCTAAATTAAAATTAAAGTAACTAGATTAGTTTTGAATGTGTATGTCAACTTTCACCCTGAGTCGACTCCTGAGTTTTCAAGCATGAGTTTTGTCGAGATCTATGCTCACTTTATGTTGAACTCTGTAGCCAGTTTGAAGTTTTGATTTTGCTAGCACCAAAACAGAAAGTGACTGAAATAGTGTGCTGTTCTGCATCGTTACCATCTACCTCTATACAATTTTTTGGTCTTTTGGTTCAAATACTCAAAATGTTCCACATAATGTTTTTTATTGTTTTTATTCCACAGTTTCACAATGAAACTTTTTTTCATGTAGAAGTTTCAACTATAACAGAACACTCGCCTAAAAATTTTAAATAAACGAAACCAATTTTCAAAAATTTTGTAGTTTAAGAGCAGCCAGTGTTTCCTTTCTCATGAGGGTTAGATTTTCATTGAGATTCATTTCGAATTCAAATTGAAATTCAGCGGTCCAGATTGAATTTTTCTGAACTTTTGACAACATAATTTAAACTCATGATTCTCAAAATATAGTGTGTCAGGGCAAAAATTATTCATATAATTGTGAGTTTCATTCTTTTTCGTTAAAAAACACCAGAAAACTATCGCATTTATAACAAAAATAATCGCATATATTTATCTCTATCGAAAAACAAATGTGGCAAATTTTGATTGATAACTAATATTTTGAGATAAAAGGGAAAACCTAAAGGAAAAATTGGCAAGGGTTTTATTACGCTTTCAGTTATAAAAGTTTGAATTTGCTTTGTCTTTATTTTATCTATCTGTCATTGCCTTCTCAGTCTGAGGTGTGCGCTCGAAATCGTCCTGGTCCAGGCCGACGCAGACCAAAACCCCACCTGTCCAGACCGTCCCAGACCGAAATTGCCCTGATCCAGACTCAAGCGCGCTTGACAGTCTTTATGCGCTCGTAGTGCGCTCGAATCCGACTATAATCAGACTCAAGTGCACTCTACAGTCTCTTTGCGCTCGAAGTGTGCTCGACCATTAGTGTGCGGTTGAAATCGTGCTCCTGCGAATTCGTTTACTTTGATTTCAGAGTACGTTCGACACCCTGCCATGCCAGTTACTTATACAGATGTTAAAGTACGTAGGAATTTCTAGTGATCATACTATTAATCGGATTACTACTGAGAGTAAGAAACGCAGAATTTCAAAGTTCTTGCTTGTAGTTGATCTGTGTATTCTCTGATATTCACTCAAGGCTGCAATTAATCTCCTCAGATTTGTATCTGATGTTAATGATGATCAAACGATTTTTTTCAGAAAAAACTAAAAACCGTAAAAATTGTCCAGACAGGTTAAAAGAGTGGTCAAAAGGAGAATTTTGAAACTGGACGCAAGAAAAAGCTTTCTATGACAGTATTGTCAAAACTGCAAAAAAATAGTGAAAATTCAGTTTGGATTTGGAAGAAGCGAAGACGGTAGTTCGAAAACAGACCTCAGAGTATCTGCAGGTTGTTTTCTGAGCATTGAAGAACCAATCCTGAAAATGTCGTTCAAGAAACTGACTCGAAAAATTTTGTATTAAGCTTTATGAAAATCGGGTAAAATCTCATCGTGAATATTTGCATTTGCGTCATTTTTTGAGAGGAAGATGAAACGAGGATAAAATTTTTCCATGATTGTCTTCATTAGTGTTTCCATAAAGCAACGATTATGAAAGAGTTGGTTCAGAATACTGCAGTTTGTTTACATATTAGGATTCCTGAAAAACTTTACAAACATTAGTTTACAAAAGAATCAGTGTTCATTATTTTAATACCTCCATATATTTTATAAGAAGTTAGTCCCTTGCATGCCTCTGCAGAGAGCAAACACATTGGAACAGTAAGCGTCTAATTTTAGTGATTTCAATACAAAACATGTCATTTTGAATTTTTATGACAATTCGTGACTTGTCGTTTTTGTTTTTTTTTGTGATTTCAAAACCAAACACACGTTTTTTGATATCAAAACTGGTCGAAGTTTATAGTACATAAAAATAGAATTCAGTTCGACACACTGGGAAAGTCAACAACAAAAACTGTTGAACGTGTGTTATGTTGGAACAGCTGAGAAATACTGAGATAAAATTCCTTATGAAAAAGTTTGAAAATAAAGACACACAGTGAAATGATGCATTGTTTACACTTTTTTCGTGTTTTTTTGGCTGCGTTGTTATTTAATCGACCCCATTGAATGAGGGGGTACTTGAAAATCATGTTGAAAATTTGTTTTGTTAATTGTCAATTTTTTATATCAAAATGAAACCCCAATAAATACCTATCTTTTAAATATACATTTGATCAATGTCTTCTAAACTGCGCAAATTGTCACCAAAATAGTGGAATTCCAAACACAGACCAGAAATTACAACGAATAAACACAAAAGATTTTTTTGTGTTTTGCTAATTGTTATAAATATGCAAAATCGAGCTTTTATTGAATTCGAAATCTAGTTTAGATGGTTAAAATTTATTTGCTTATGTTTTCCTCATCTTGTTAACAAATATATTATGTAACAATTATGGACAGCAGTAAATCTTTTTAACTCTTTATAATAATAGCCACCAAAATTATCCGATGACAAATTGATTGTGATTTGAAAAAAATGGCATTTTCCAAGTAATTGGTTTGAGAAACGATCATCATGCAAAAGTTTTATAGAATGATGTCAAGAGATCTTGTTATGACAATTGGACATTTTTCAGTGCTGTCACGCTGATTTATAGTGCAGGAATTCATACTTTAACAGTTTCTTGGATAAAAATAATCGGAACATTTTTTCAGTTTTTAGATAACGATTCTTTATTTCAGTGCGTTTCATAAGGGGTATTTTTCAATTCAAAATGCTCTTCAGGCTAAAATAAGACATTGAAAAACTTTGATATTTTTCATGGTTAATGGGCAGGACTAAAACAAAAAGTAAAACAAGGATGCTAGACACCGTCTTCACGTATGATATCCCCACCCACTCTCAGTCACAAACATGGATCACTTTTTTTTTCAAATTTACCACAAAAGATGTTTTTTTGCAACAACAGAATGATGATGAGCGATTTTTGGGATCAAAGTAGCCAAAAAAAGCACAAAAATCTTAAATTATACACAATCGTTAGCACAAAAAAAATCAACAATCAAAACCCCGTAGAATTTTTTTTCAAATGGGCAAAGGGGGTCAATAATTTATTATTAAAATCACGGAGAAAACACCACCAAGCTATACAAACCACAATTTTTTTCGCGAGCTCATTAAAATTTAAAACCTTGGATTGATGGATTTCAATTTACAAAAATTCTAATCATTGGTCTCTTAATTAAAAAATTGATCCACGGATAGTCCCTTCTTAAAAAATTAAAACGCACCAATACGATGTAACTTTGATACATGGCAGCGACAAAGAAATCGGTTGCGATTAGTCGTCATACAATTAAATTTATTTAGTCGTCTAAAATACGAAAAACGAATTAGGAAACATTTGAAAAGCAATTTTAAAAAACCTTTCTCAAGTCAAATTTTTTAAAACTGAAATTTTAGGAGAATTTGAACTCTGCGTTTTTTTTTATTTCAATTGGCAGCAAAACAGGCAGCAACCCATTCAAAAGGTTCAAGTTGTTATTTTTCTCAAGTGTCAAAAATTTAACAGCATGAAACAAAGGAACAATGCAGATAATTGTTTTTCGTGCACTCAATTAGGCGTAAATTTTTTTAAAGAAACAATTTTAAAAACATTAGTCCAGAAAAGTTGAAATGTTGCGCTAACTTTGATGCATGTCGTGATAATGGCTCAATTACGGTGAAAAATGTTAACTTCTTTATTTTACTGTTCATTATCGTCAAAATCTTTTTCTTTTCGAATATGTCTCTGATTGATTTTTCATCGTTTTCTTCTCGTCAAAATTAAATAAAACGAAATTTTGATTTATATTTTATGAACAAAAACCAAAATGAACAATGATACAATTATTTTCTTGAAACAAACTCCACTAAACCACAAAATGGGGTTGTGCAAATTTTAACAGAAAAATTCCAACTTTCAAACTACCAAAATTCCAAATTTTCAGGAAAATACTAAAAAAATCTGTCCATGAAAATGTTTTTTCACCGATTGAAGTTAGTTTAAAATTCTACTATTTTCCACGAGCAAGTTTTGAGGTGAAGATTGTTAACCTGTGTGGTCATCAGCGACATTAAGCAAACAAGTTCGATATCATCAATCGATCAAAGAGAACGAAAAAACAAGCTGCGCATATAGTATCTCTCCCACTAAACGGGGTCGCAAAAATATATGTGCCCGGGGTAGACGCCAAAACTTATTTTTGATAGTTTTTGATGTTGTTTTTTTTCAGTTTCCCCTTGTTAAAGAAAAAAAACCAATTCTAGCGCCCGTCGCGCTGTTTAAAATTGGAATAATATTTTTAACAACCTAGTTCTCATTTTTCCTATTGAAGGATGAAATCAAAATTAGATCACAGAAATTTGGATTTCATAAAACCATTTATCATCAATTCAGTTATCTCTAAACTATTAGCTAACAATGCCCACTCTACAAAACTCAAAGCTGAGCAACTCTAAACTACTGCGTTAAAAAAATTCTGGCAGCAAATATTCCGAGACACTGGAATACATTACGAGCCAGCGCCCCCATCTTTGAACATTGCGCTCATTTGTGGAATTTGGCGACAAAGGCCATTATTAATAAACAATTGGTATAATCGTTCCTTTGTCGCCTTATACCAGACAGGAAGGCCCCTGTTTACATGTATTAAGATACGTTTTGTGAAGTTAAAATGTTGCGTGGAGGTCAAATGGGGCAAATTGGTCACTTTATTCGGTATGGCTGCTGGCTCGTAATGAAAGTTCGTATTTTGACTCAGTTGAAATAGTTTTACAGTTTTTGAAATTGGTTCTAATCGTCGTTTGAGTGCTCTTCATTTTGCAGTCTGTAAATTTCGGTCAACTGATATTTCTGAATACTGCACGACGTGCTTGCTTCTGAAGACGACGAAGACGGAACTCGTGAAATTTGTTCAGGAACAAAATGCTCGACTTGATTCGTTCTCGTAAGTTCATCGCGTTTTTGTCGTTGCCGGTCGGCAAATTTTGCTTTCAATGCCGTAAATGGAACCATTAATCCGATCGGAATCGAAAGAAAAATATCAAAAATTGATTCGAAACTCATTTTTAATAACTTTGGATATATAGAAAAGAACAATAAAATTTAATAAATTACAATCAATTATAGTTGCTTTATGTATACAGTGAGAAATTCTGTATATATGTTTATCTGATTTGTGTTGATTTCAGCATAACTTGCAGCTATAAAATTTGTAAAATATGAGATTTATGGGTCTAGTTTTATGACTTGAGTCAGTAACTATACTTTGTAATATTTGTCGATAGCGATGTTCAATCTATATCTATGCGAAGGGTAAATAATTCAAGGAACTAGATAGAAATGCCAGAGCGATATTACAACCAAAATAGCCAGAATTTCTGCAGAATCGCAACCCACACTATCGATATGAACTAGATCATGAAGGGCGAGGGGGAGGTACGATGTGAAATAAGGGGGGTGTTTTATTAAGCTTAACGCTAACTATTGCGAAACTGGAATCATAAATGTTGGTTATGAAAATGACCTCAAATTGCGATGAATTTAGGTCATAAAACAAACTGGCTTATTGCTTTTTAACTTTAAGTGGTTTCCCGAAGAAAGTTTTCAACAACAGGTTCGAAACTAGACTGAGGAACAAACGGTTAAAATATTTTTTCCTCAAAATTGAATTTAAATTTCTTCAATTTCTGAATACATTTTTACAATTTATACAATTTATCAAAAATTCTGATCGTATAAAATCTTCATTTAGGCCCAACTTGTCTCTATTTTAGTTTCTTCGGATAAGTGAAAGTTCTGCTTTAAATCGATTTCGGGAGTCTGTGTATCGAGTTCGTTCTATATAGTACAGTTAGATAACGAATTTTGGATATATTTTCGGTTCAAATTTTACAGATAAATAGATAGCAACTACACACCCCAATCAACAACACGTAAAACGATGCGAAATATTAAGTTGACTTTATTGCTGCCGGTCAATGGTCGGTGACCTTGCAAATAATGCAACAATTCTTTTGATAAACCAGATTTCGTATCAACAAAATTGACTGGAATTGAACCGAAAAGTTTATCATATCATCAAGCGCTAACCTCAATAACGCAAAACTTGAGTGTCAAATATGGTTCAAATGGTATAAATTACTATGAACCGTTGTTGATTATTGCATAGACTGAAACCCTGAAATTTTTGTTTTCACATATCGCCAAGTGCAAAGGTTTCGTTTCCGTGAGTTGTAAATACATGTGAACAAATTAATTGTGTTTGCCTCAATTTGAATTACAAAAATGACCCAATAGGAGGAAATAAAGACTATAAGTCTATCTGTAATATTTGATCAGTGTTAAACACGCGTAAAGTTATCAATTTTCTTCAACTTTAGGTTTTAGAGTAATAGAGAATATTTAGGATCCGATAACGAAGTTAAAGTTATTAATGGCGCCTTTTTAGACCTTTGGTTTGTGTTACCGTGACCAACTCTCTAAATTTTGTCTTTGAAATGTCTAAGAATGGTTCTGAGTTGAGCATTGGTTCAAAAATCATTAAGTTATTATGGCAAAAATGTTTTGAACTAACAGTGATGCTCAATTTTATGTGTTCTAAATGGCGGCTCGGGCAACTGTAGAAACTAAACTAGCCAAACGAAATTGTTCGTTTCCGGCAAAACTAGTCTCATTAGGACGCAAAATCATTTACAGACCTCTATCAAAGGTTAATGTAATTTTGCCCTTTATCTCATGAGAATTAATTGTTAATAGTCGAACACTCATGTGAACAAAATTGGTATTATTTTTGAATTTTCTAACATGTGTACTGCTTAAATGAGACAAACGCTTAGTGATCCGTTTTTAAAATGCAAAAATGTATTCGTAGTTAAGCAAAGTTTTTCACTCTATAAACAACTTTTTAAACATATAATTATATATGTATGTGCACTCAACACACATTACATTTTCAACTTTTCAACCCCTTGACATGAAAACATTTGTCACAATGTTATTAGGAAATGAGCAAAACAAAAGTAACAAAATTTACAATCAGGCACACACAAACAGAAACACGAATTTTTAAACCTGATCTTCAATATTTCTTCTTACATTATTTTCTCTTAAGGAAACATATTTTAACATCAGTTTACAATCACTGCAATAATCAATTATTCTATTTTTTGTTATCAAGAGATACAATTTAATAGACATGCTGAATTTGTCGCCAACGCCGATGAAAATTTCAAAATTCTTAAAAGCGAAACATAACTTCATATACAATTTGAAAACGATATGAAAATTTGAAAATTTGCACTTAGCAACCTGCATTCAAATTATATGCAAGTTCTTATTTATGATACCATATTTACATAAATTTGGCCCATGGTAGATAATTTTTTCTGTCAAACTTCTAAATGTTCTAAGTTAAACTTTGATAGCTTAATTTTCCTTGTCAAATTTATGAAAGGATTTGAATTGGCATGAGTTTGTTATGCATAAATGCATACAATGAAAGACATATGAAACGGATACACACTATAAACGATGATTTTGTCAGGTATAGCCGAAGTTCATCGTTATGACTGTTTTTTGAAAGCGAAAACTGTTCATAGTTTTTAAGAGATACTTTGGGATGACTTCTTTTTTGAATTTTTTTGAGAATCAATATTTTGTGTTTTTTAACGAGACGGCCGTTGTTGATTGTTGTAAATCTAACATATTAAAATTTTTGACCAAAACTTTTACCTCATGAACACTTTGGAGTTGAATAAGGGGTAAAAAAAATGCTAAAGCAGAAATAACTTCAAAAAATTAATTACGAAACGTTCCACTTTATCCTGTTTGAATCCATTGTTCTCGTGATATATTGAAACCCATGAATTTTAACCCCTGGGAGCTGCAAAACAAAAACTTCAATTGATCTGTTTATAGCTATTTAAATATAGCACCCATCAATTTCTTTTTGATAGATTTTCAGATAAGACTGATTCGGATAGACATCAGAAAATATCTTGTAAGCTTTTCAAGATTTTTCTTGATTAGCATAAGATTTTTCTAGAATAATTTCATTCTATTGATTCAACGTTTTACTTACAACTGAGGCTCATATCAAAAGAAATTGATGAGATGTGTCTCGCAACTGATTTTTTTTGTACCTTGGCGACGAACTTATTCCAAAAGGAAACAAAGCTGATTCAGTTACAATTGCTACAAAAATGGAAAATGAATTGGAATTAGACCAAAATTGTCACTGCTCACGCCAAAAAATTGTCTAGAAATGAACATTGCATTTTTTTGGGGCTGAAATTTTAAATAGTTCATAAAATGATTTGTTTTTTGTTTCTTATTATTTGGTTATTAAAAGACAAGATAACACATGCCTTATTATTAAGCTGAACCATCAAGAAGCAAGGAAAAAAATTTTCATTTCACAAAAAGCAATGTTTTGTCATTTACATCCAATAATTTCATCCACAGCCCGATGCTCTTTATTTTAATCAAATGAATTTTCTTTGTATAATTTGTTAAATGATTTAAGCAGAACTCACTACTGACTAGCGTTCCTATCAAACAACTTGAATTAACAATAATCCATAAAATGGCGGATTTGGCCACATTATTCATCTTTTTTGTGTTTTGTGGATAATCAAAATTTAAGAATTTGGAAAACGATGAAAATAACTGTCACTAAAGTTTCACGAATAAGCATTTGACCAGGTTTTTGGTAAGTTATTTTTTTAAATCCATTTGACTATTATTTTGATGAAGTGGCACCCATCCATCTTCCTACATTAATATCAATTAAAATAAGAAAAATCCTCCATCTTAGATGCTAACTGATATGTAAAGTATGTATGTATAGTATGTGTGAAATTTCTATATTACTATTAGCTCGTACTTTAGGGGGATTGTTCTGAAAAGATCAATTACCCGTGAAGTTGATAGCTTCATTTTCAGTTCACTGGTCTTCTAGTAACAGGGCATGAAAAAAGGACTGGAAAGGGTTTCAGTTCTGAATAACGGTTCTTAAAACCAAACAATATAAGGTTTTTTGGGACTCGGATTTAATAAGCTGAGAAAGAACATTTCTGATAATCTTTTCGTATAAAGGGATTTTTTCGGACATTAGTAACTCCATGTCAATTTTTATTACAGAAAGATTTTTCAGAAATTAATAGGAGTTGATCTTCTTCCATACAGAGGGATTTTCAAGAAAACAGTAGTTATCAACCGCTTTTTATTTAGAGAGAATTTTCAGAAATTGAAAAAACAATTATTCCTTCTTCACCAGTTGAACGCCCAGTATACCTTAACCTACGCTGATTTATTTTACATGCTTTATAAGTTGTTTTTATTTGAGTTGGCGCTGAAGAATTGTCAATTATTTTTAGCGCCCTTATTTTTAATATTTTTATTGAGCTTTTTTATAGTGAAAACTTAACTAAAATTAAATTAAAAAGTAGAACCTTTTTGATGAAACTAATTGCATGTGGTTGGTCTCTTATCTAATTATATATTACGAAATCAAAAGTATAAAGAACAAAAGCTTCTTTCGTAATATAGTTTCCATCACTGTGCTGTAAGTAGTTTGATTATCCGGCACTTCTGGCTTACTCTTTTGTTTTCAAAGCTTCTTTGATGTCGCGAATTAATAGCTATTTGAACGATGTAGTTGCAATTAAAAATTATTAAACGTTAATTATCCTCTTATTTATAACGGATTATAACGGACATCGCGTGTGGAAAATTAATACTGCAAACTCTGGAGTATCTCAGTTTTGAAGTTAAGATACAGAGGGGAATTTTGTAGCAGTTTCCACAAATAGGCGAATAAGCCTTTTTGTGGAACTTTGCGAAGTAAATTTGAAGTATTTGTGAAAAATACTTTAGTGAGTACGTTTCGCACTTCGAATCGGTTTTACAGGTTTAAAGACACATTTTGTGAAGAAAAGATGGGTGACATGGATCGAATGGTCGGTGCAATTTGGTTAGGGCGGTAGTCTGCAATGCTTTTTATGGTTTCACGAAAACTTTGACGCTGATAAATGAATTAAGATTAGTTGTGATAAAACAATTCATGAGCTAATTTTTAATGCCAAAATTTTTAGTGAAAAGTAAATTCAAGGGTTTTCAATTACGAAAATATATTTGACAAAATCTAGATAAAATACCAAATTAAAAGAGAATTTATTAAGAAAATCACATCCGGAAGTGAAACTTAGCAAGTTTAACAAAGTTTTTTTCATGAACGTGTTAATAGCAAAAAAGGTAAAATTGTCAAATGGATCCTAAGTAAAAGATAGAAACTTTGTGTATAAATTAATAGAACAATGTATATATATATATATATATATATATATATATAACTTTGTTTTCTTTATGGTGGTTTCACCATAACTTTAAAGTTGAAACCTTAAATTCGAAGCGTTTAAAATGTATATATTACAAATATATTACTGTATAACTTTATGATTTTTCTTAGCAAAATAAAACAAGAAATTTTTGGAACCACATATATATGCCCTCAGAGATCTTGATTAAATTACGAATTTCACCAAGGAGGCAAAATAAATAGTCATAATTTTGGGCCTAACTGGTTTTTATTTTTTCAAATTGAATTGTTCAAGTTTACAAACACAATATTTCTTCTTCAACTTTCTAGATGGAACTTAATAAAGAAATTGCAGTGATTCAGTTTTTACTCAACGTGAGGCCATCATATATTCACGTAAGAGCGAGGTTTTATAAGTACAAGCAATGATTCCTGTTATTACGGAGTTTAGATACTAGTAGCGTACACACTCCAAAAAATATCTCTTATCATAGCTGTTGCAGCCAAAACTTAACATTTTGTCAATTTGGAAGTTTAACGTTCACTTTTAATACGATTTTTTGCTCCTAATAAAAACCGAATATAAAACTTTGACAGTGTCACAATTCTTAACTGAGATTTCGTTCTCTAATTAGCAGGGTCAATGTTTATTAAAAAAATAGCTTCACAGCTGTACACATGAACTTGATGAAAATTAAATGCAAAAAGTCAACTGTATTTAGAAATTACCATTGCTTAACAGTTCCAACTGAAACACAAAACATTTCGAAGAAATTTTGCAAACATTTACCTCATTTTATGCAATGAAATAATGGGTAGATTGACTGCAAAAAGCTACTAGAACTGCCTTAGGTCATGAAAGAAGTATCGCATTAGGTCAAGATTTTTTTGCAACAACTATCTTGTCAGATATCTTTTTTGTGAAAAATTATATTGCGGTAAACTTTTTAGAAATGATGACGCTATGTAGAAAAAACACAAAAAGTTTACTATTTCAAAGTTTTCAGGAAGGTTAAATTAATTAAAATCACGTGGAGTTTTGCGTGGATCTTATAAAATTTAACATATCAGAATTTTATTAGTGTCTCTTAGTAAAATTTTATTAGAGTTACTGAGGAAGAACATATTAGAGTCAGAGAAGAAAAAAAAATGTAGTATCGCAGTTCAGAGTTTCTTGCATTCTCAACACAAAATTGAAAAAATCTAGGGAACGATACACAAAAAGTATCGACGCAGCACCTGAAAACTTCTAAAGAAACAGTAGTTATAAATTAACGAAATACTTTGTATACGTTATTATAAATACTGGAATGTAAAAAAGGGTCTGCAACAGCGCCATCTCACAGTTCCTATTATCTTCGTCAAAAAAACCAATTTATGTTTTCTGGTAGTGCCAAAAAACTTTATTGGAAGCAAAACCAGCGAGAAAATTCAAAAAAATTCAACCCAAATGTCGGGCAATTAAAACTTGATTTGTGCAAAACTTGTGTTTTATTCTTTGTTCTCGTTTCACATTGTTTACAAGCATCTGAGAATTCATTTTGATACATTCATGAGTTCTCTGACAGCAACGACTATGTTTGCTTAATTGGCCTTTGTGATCCAACGAAACTCATTGCCAGAGTTAACGTTAACTAAAATGATATTTTTGACGTAGATTTCGATATTTTCTAATTAATGATTTCTGGTCGAAACTGGATCGAAAATTTTAAAATTAAAACACAATTTTCATTTCAAGTTTGTGGAGAGAAGATGTCTTCTTCAATTTTCTAAAACGATCTTAACTTTGTACTGAATCAGAAAAGTTTTTGCGGTAATTCGTTTTTTTTCTCAATATCACACTTTTACATAAAATTGAGCATCTGATTTTATAAGTATACGCATTATTTCATGTATTTATGGATATTAGATACTAGTTAAAGACATTACGGCACCTTATAATGTGGTTCTGAACATTTAACTTTTTGACAATGAATGTTCGGGTAATACTGTTTAAATTTCAGAAAAAAATCATGTTCTGTTTTTGAAAAAGATATCGAGTACATGTAGAATATAACTTTTTACAGTTCATTTAACAAACACATAATATTTGTCAAAATGACAGAATTTACGGGGACTTCTTGCGATTTCTGTTATTAATGGAAATCTAACTTAAAGCTGTCTCTAGAGTAACACCATTTCTGAATCAAGATTTTTCTCTAACAATTAGGATCATTTCCGATTAGATGAAAAACAGTTTTATGGCACATGTTTTAGCAGTTGAATTGTTTTTAAAAGTCAACAGTACTGAACAGTTCTAACAAAAACACAAAAAGCTTTTGAGATGCCGTTCCAAAAATTTACCTCGGTTTCAGTAAAATATTGGGACCGCTGACTGCTGAAGAAAATTTTTGATGCAATGAAGAAGTACTACATACAATGTTGATTTTTTTTTCGCAACAAGCAATTCTAAATTATATTGCTTTCAACATTTTATAAAAGCAGACTTTAGACAAAAAAACGTGAAATTTTTGAAGTTGTTCCATTTAAAAGCAAGAGTGTGTAATTTGTTGTTGATCTTTTGAAATCTAACATAAAACAATTTAGAGGCGATGAATATAATAAATTAATGATATCCCAAATGGAGTTTCTAATGTTCTCAATGTAAAACAGAAAATAGCTGGGGATTTATAGACAAGAATTTTTGACTCCGCAGCTGAAAACTTCTTAAGAAACCGTAAATACAATTTAAAGGAAGGAATCTTTTGCATGCATTACTTTTGTTTATAAATGTTAATAGAAGCTGTGAAGCTAGACACTCGCCCATTTCGTATTATCTCTGTCCAACCAAAAGTCAATTTTGCATGCTGGTATAGCTAATATTGATTTATATATGAGCAAAGGACAGCAACAAAAATAAACATAAAAGCCTGGCAATTTAAACCTGATTTGTGTTAACTTGATCTTTTTTCCTTTGTTCGCGTTTCACATTGTAAGCATTCTTAAATAGTGACCACTGCGCTATCAGGTCATAATACAAATATGCCAAAACGATTCAATAGAGAAAAACTAGTTCTAGAGCAATTAAGCGACGGAAAAACAATCAAAAAACGACGATTTCCATTGAAAAAAAAACGACGTAATAAACGACGAAGAAACGATCATTTCTTACACTTAAAAGACGACTTAAACTAATGAAAACAAAGAACACGACGACAAAACGACGAACACTACGATTTCTTAGAAAATATTGTCGTTTTTTTTTTCGTCGTTGTCCTCAACACGGGCAGCAAACACTCACGGCTACTTCGTTTGAGAACAATTAATAATAGTTGAAGTTCATATTAGCAACCGAACTGACCTTTAACTCAAAATAAAAACATGATGATGAGTGGATAATTTTATTGCTGAGAGCACACATAAGTTTACAAAACAACAGATTTTTCACTAAACAATAGAGGAAAATAAAACAAAAATAATCAAAACAAAAACAAAATACTTAATACACATTAAGTATAGTCATCACCAAAATGGGCTATAACTAAACAAAATATAGTTGATGAAAGAAATGTTTTGTAGAGTTATCGTTTGAGTTGTACCAGACAATTTGTGAACTAATTTGATGATTGACGAGGTCATAATTGTATTCGTCCTTTAAGCAGCAGGAGCACCCTTTGGCGATAAATAACTTCAAAAGTTGGCGGAAGTCTTCAAGGTCAGACGTCTGAGTGATAAAGTGTGAATAGCGAGTCAGGAATTGTGAACAGAATCTGTCGCCAGTCTCAGACGCCACTTTGAAGAATATTCTAGAACATTCAACAAACGTAAATAAAAGAACAAAAAAAAGCCATCATCTGTATCATCTATATCCAACTAAAATCGGAAATTTTGTGAAATTCAGCGATAGAAAAACTTTCCTGAAAAAGTTCGCTTCAGTTGCCATATTGCCAGTCATACATAACTCTTAGTTGCCATTAAATGTGTGATCTATTCTGCTTCACCCCCCCCCCACTCAGCTTAGTGGAAATATATCTCTTACGCCTCTCAGGCGCACGTGCTGTATTTACACTAGTGATGAGCGCATTCAATTCTTCAAAAATCTGGCAAAATGGTTCAAAACTTGCAAGATATTAATCCAGGCAAAAAAGTAAATCAGGGATCTATTGTTTTAAAAAACACCTTTGAAGCAAATTGTTTTTCTAAACAAGTTACAAAACTGAAATCGATGGAAAAATTTTCAGTCCTGATTCAAAATCTTGCAAGAATCTTGCAAATTTTAAACTCTTAAAAATTTTCTGAGTTTTGTATTGTAACTAAATTAAAATAAAAAAATTGAAGTTTACAAGAATTTTGATCAGCAGAACTGATTCCAATTGACTTTTTAAAATGCCCTTTGAATGTAAAATCTTGCAAGAATTCTAGAACCTAGAAACATCCCGAGTCATACAAGTTCTTCTTATTTACCTTCAATACACTCAATAAAGGACGAAAACAATTGCTTTCAACATTTTTTCTTTTTGTTCACATGAAATGTTCTTATGGAAACCAACAGTTGGATTTTTCAATCTTGATATTCAGCAAAGTACCACACTAAACTAATTGTACCACACAAACTGCCTTCAAATTTTGTTGCTGCAAAAAAATTACTAATTGGCAGCAACCAGTTTTTAGATGGCCTTGTTAATAAATTGATTTTGATGAGAATCCGGTAAGTTTTTGAAACGGAAATTTATATACTAACGTGCTATATAAATCATGAATTAATTGTAATTAGAGAGCAAAAAAGGACACTGGGTGAGGAGACAGAAGAGATCCACTATGTGACATGCTAGATTTTGTTCTGGGTAAATCGAAAATGAAATCTCTTCATTTTGAATTATACAATCAGTTTTGAAAACCAATCAATGCTACTTTTGAATTCATAATATGTTTTTTGAGAGATATGCATCAATTCCTGAGTGGCTAGGAACAACCAAATGTGGCATACTCATGCAAGATTGCAAAAAAAAACTAGGAGGCAGGCAATTAGAAATGGTTTTAGCTTTTGATTGAACGTCCTTAATTTTCTTTTTTCAATCTGCAATATCAAGTCACACATAGTCATCAAAATAAGTCTTGTCTGGAATAAATAATCACCTAATATTGTACTTCAAAAAATTTGGTCGAAACAGTACAGTTGATAGAGCAATAACGGAGAAAAGTATTCAAGACACAAAATAAAACTTTTGCAAAAAAAATCTCAATGTTCATACAGCGCGTCATTTTCCAAGGCCTGGCTAGAATAATTTTTTTACTAAAGGAATGAGATTATTTAAATGACATTTAATAGGTTTAACTGTGCGATGAGTATGAATTTTGCAGGATTTTACAAATTTAGTCTTTTTGAGTCTTCCATTTATTCTGAAATTGACTTTCAATGAAAAGATTGTGCAAAATTGTATTTGGTGAGATAGGAAACTGATATAAATTCATTTTCAATATTCTAGCACGGTTTTAAGTTTTTTAATCACTGAGAGTTGCTGATGTCTGCATTTTTCCGATAAAAAATAGCTTGCAGAAAATTGTAAAGGAATTTTTGTTTTTGAAAATTATACTTTCCTTTGTATAGAAAAACACAGCCAGTGGAAAACAGTGAGTGAAAAAGCATCAATTTTTCAATTTTTATTATAAATATATGATACTTTCTTTCATAAATGCTGTATGTTGTATCAAAGAGAGCCATAAAAAGACGAGGATTTTATCAAATAATTGATTAAAGTTTAGAGTAATCTGAAACATTTCTTTCGAAAAAATAGTTTTTTACCGGAATATAGTTGAAAGTGAAGACTTACGGGTTGATATTAGCACCGTTTGATTGGGTTAAATGGTTAGCCATTCCGATCCAGCCATCGGAATAATACACTGACTCCGTCAATAGCACAAGCAGCTCTTCTGTCTTGTAATAGAACCGACTCTTACTCTGAGCCCCATCGCCTCCACCACCTCCCTGAGCGGGAACCGAGGCCTCAGTACCCGCAGACAGTTTGTCTTCAACAGGCTGGTCAATAGTTGATAGTAACCTTGAAATAAGCAAAGATATCAATTTCTGTAGTGCAGAGCACAGAATCAGTTTCATGATATCAAAGCAAACACACATGCTTTCGAGATTTATGCGAAATTGGTGGCGTCAAAAAGTTACAACATAATTACAACTTCATATTATTTTGTCTATGAAAAATTGTCGCCATAAACTTTATTAAACTTTAATAGAATGCAAGTTCTAGAAAATCATTTTTTAAAAAAACTTGAAAAGTGCCCGAACAATTTGCGAAACATATGATTCATACTAATAGTGGAAAAAAAATTGGCAGCTAATAATAATTTAAAACAATAATAAGATAAAAAGTTTTTAATAATTGACCGCTGTGAATTGGTAGGCCAAAGTATATATTCTGAATAAATTTTTATTATCAACTATAGTTGATAATAAAAATTTATTAAGAAAATATACTTTTGTCTACCAAATCACAGCGGTCAATTATTAATATTTTTTTACATTATTGTTTTAAATTATTATCAGCGGCCATTTTTCTCCACTATTATTTTGAAGAATATGTTTCGCAAATTGTTTGGGCGCTCTTCATTTTTTTAAAACGATTCATTGCATTCTGTGAAACTTTTATAAAGTTTATGGCAACAATTGTTGATAGACACCGTAATATGAAGATGTAATTATGTAACTTTTTGAATTATGAGGGCAACCCGGTTCGTTATTTTAACAGATGTAGAATATATGTAAATGCTCAGTTTGTAGATCAAAAACAGCTACGTTACTTGAAAGGCCGAACATTCTCTACATTCATACAGAAGAAGTAAACAAAAAACCATCCAAAAATTAGCAAAAAGTTTTTGGTTTCCCTGTGAAACAATTATTTTTTCAGCAGAGTGTGAAAAAATTTATGCCTATTTTTGTACAGACGATGCGAAAGAACTCCAGGGGGCGGACCAGGCGATGCCTATGTAAGCTTTAGTTGAGGCCAAAAATTAATCTTGTAATATCTTGCAAGAAAAAGTTTATCTTGTAAGATTCTTGCAAATAAATAAACCACCTGAAAAAAGCTGAAATACGAAGAAACTAACCAACCAAAAACACAACTGTTGTTGAAAACCAAGTGAAATAGCAGACTTTTTCGTGGGTACAATCAAGTTATTTTGTTGCTAGGACACCTAATTTCTGCGAGGAAATTATTTTCAAGGAACATTCTTCAAAGACCCTTTCTTCAGAGAAGACTTCGAGTCAGTGGACGCTTCTCTGAGAAGAAGAAAATTAGGTGGAGTCGGTTTTCTGCAAGATTAATGTCTTTTTTAACAGGAAAAATTAGCCAAAACTTTGTTTTTTATCACCTTAAATTAAAGAAATAAGAATGTGATGATTCAGCATTATGATCCTTCAAGAAAAAAATTATTTTCCATCAAATTCTTTTTATGGATAGGTTGGTCATACATTTTTTATAGGTCATAAGTGTAGGCGCTGGAGGTCGAAAACTAATTTTGAAATTAAAAAAGTGTATCTTGTACGATTCTTAAAAGAAAAATTGTATCCTGTGAGATTCTCGTAAGAAAAAAGTATCTTGTAAGATCGTGCAAGAATTTGGAAGAAATTTTGTCAGACGAAGTATCGTCTTGCAAGATTCTGCCAGAATCTTGTAAGATGTTGCATGATATTTTTTTCCGAGTAGGGAAACATCAAAAACATTGATGGCAGGTTTTGTTAGTCCGCCGGGAAAACAAACAGTTGCCGAAAATCAGTTCACGTCCTCAACTATTATTAAACTAACGTATGCAATGATTTCGAGTTCCTTGCCAGTCCGGTTAGAAGAACCCTCCGAGCTTCCTCAACGTCCGTCACTGACGAGAACGAAGACACCCGAGACGACGAACCGTAGATTCTAGGGTTTTGTTCTGGGGTTGCCGGGTCTAATTTGAGTGCGCCCAAGAAGAGTTTGTGTATTTCTGACCATCTGATTGAGTCACAAGAGGAGGATGCCACAATCACTTCTGCGCCTCGTTGACGAAGGAATTCACCCAACCAGCTAAAACGTGCGCAAAAATTTATCCCCTGTGGTCTATAGTAGACATTCGCATGCAATTTGAATCTCTGAAAACATACAAAATATTGAATTTTATTATTAAAAATGAAAAATATTTAAGTAATATTGAGGGCACCAACAGTGTTTTCCGTGGAATCAAATTCGTAATCAATTCTCATTTCAAAATCAAAGAGGTTCTAAAGATCATCTTAACGTTGTTTATTTTCCTAAAGTTTAATGTTCTCGGTTAAATCACTCGAGTTTTTCACCCTTCTTCACGACCACGTTTTAAGATTAGAGTTAAAAGCGGGCGCGGACATTTTTCACTGCAAGCAAGTTTAGTTCAAATTCGCTTCAAGTTTGGAAATGTCTGTTGCAATTATCTATTATGCGTGTTTTTGAGCCAGAGCGGACAAAAATGTCAGACATGACCACAACGTCATTGTTATCCACGATTACTAACTGTGATAGTCACCCAGACCGACACCAATTAGACCGAAATGCAACAAAACCTAATTTGTGATTAACTAATGAAATCTTCCTGGCGTTGAACAGACAAAACAGTACCAGACAAAACAGTCCCGGTCAAAACAGTCCCAAATAGCAAAACATTCCAAGACAAAACATTCCCAGACAAAATAGTCCGAGACAAAAAAGTCCAAAGAAAACAGACAAAACGGTCCGAGACAAAATAGTCCGAACTAAATATAGAGTCAAACATTTGCAAATCAATTAACAAAGAAACTGCTTAAGTTATTCATATGATTGTACATCATTGAACAAGTATTAAGCTGATTACAACATAGTTTTTGCCAAATAATGTATTTTTAACAAGATTTTGGTTCACCTCTAATTCAAATCAATTAAAAACAAAACACTCAGAAGCGCATGTGTTAGATTATGTTTGTTAGTTGTTTGTAGATTAATTCTATTTACAATTGTTTCGATAATTATTCGGGACTATCCTGTCTGCATTTATAGGACTGTGGACTGTTTGTCTGGGACTGTTTGTCTGGGACTGTTTTCTCCGGACACAGTTACTGGCAAACCTACTTGTGGATTAAGAAAGGATTAACATTTTTGAAGCAATCCACATCACGACACACAAAAACAATTAATTATTTGAATTGATTCTCAAGCAAGATTATTCATTAAATTTGAGCAATAAAGTTATGAGGTGACTTAAAACTGTGGAAAATATTTAACTTATTCAGCAAAACAAGTAAGAAAAATTTGCTCTTTCTCTCTCAATTCTGCCCACAGTTAACTTCTTAATCGCGAAAAACAGTGACGTTATATAACTACCGTTTTTGGGGAACCTTTCAGTAATTGATACCTGTTTAAGAGCACCTTATCGTTTTTCAAACCCGCGCTAATGGTGATTAATTACCCAATTTCCGAGTCCTACTCAAAGTTTTATCAATAACGTAAAGTTAAGAAACAACATTTTTTTGTCAAGTGGGATTTGCGTTTTTTTGTCCATGCACATAGGTGTATCACAGAACTTTATGAGTTCAAACAGAGAGGATTTTAGTTTGTCACCCTTTTCGTCCTGTAATTTTGCTTATGAACTGCTTAAAAGTTGGATATACTGCCATAAAATAATAACAGTAACAATAAATTCTCTTTTTTTATCCTCCATGTGCTAAAAATAAGATCATTTAAGCTTTTTTCGGATCCATTTTTTTCTTCCCCCCAGTATTCTTACGCCCCCAGTTACAAATTATATGTTATATAGCACGCTATTATTTTAAAAAAAACAGTACGTGCGCCTGGGGGGCACAAAAGATATAAGCCCACTAGGCGGGGGGGGGGGGGCAAAACAGAATAGATCCTTTTTTCAGCTTTGTGGGGCACCAATCTTAATGAGTAGCTTACAATTTTGACTGGAAGTAAATTTTCTCACGCAGAATTAAAAAAATTGACGAAAAAAAATGTTATCTTTTCCGTTTGTGTCCCCCAGCTTAGTGGGTGCATATTATTTGCACCCTCCCCCCACCCCAGACGAACGAGCCATATTTTTTCCAGATGATTTACTATGTATTGGCGCGTGCTCTGTAACTGGGGGAACATAAAGTACTGGGGGGGGACGGAAAAGTTTCATAATCTCAATTAAATTTTTTGCATATCTTTACGTTTGTGACCCCCCTCCAAGTACTTTATGCCCCCCCGTTATAGAGCACGTGCCATATTTTTACATGATTATTTACTACGTAAAGGCACGTGCTCTATAACGGGGGGGGGGGCATAAAGTACTTGGAGGGGGGGGGGGGGGGTCACAAACGTAAAGATATCCAAAAAATTTAATTGAGATTATGTAACTTTTCCGTTCCCCCCAGTACTTTATGTTCCCCAGTTACAGATCACGTGCCTTTACATAGTAAATCATTATGTAAAAACATGGCACGCGCATGTGGGGGCGTCCACTAAGTTGGGGTGGGGGCACAAACAGAAAAGATCAGAGACTAATTAAAAGAGATGACTAATCAATGTACCTTATAAATGACTTGTTGCTTGGACTGTACTTGGCCTGTTGACTGATTCTGTCCAAAAGAGAGTATGCCTGCGACCTACACTTCTCATTCTCAAAGTAGCACGCATTCCGTAACGTTGCCTCCACACAATCAGATCTAAAAAACCCAATTCAAAACTATCCAAAATCTTGCAGAATACCACAAACTACAAATTTTTTGTCGAAAAGGTACCAAAAACGTACCCTAATCTTTAACAAGAACTCTGGTCAAGAAATGTAATACAATTTACCAGAAAATTTACCAAATTCTTTTTTTAGATCTCTTTTCGAGAATTTTTCACTTGTACAAAATTCCGTTTATGTATCTTGCAAGATTAAAATCCAAGTGTTCACAGAGGTCTAATACTCTCTTTTATTTCCCGAGCACAACTGATATGATTTTTAATATATGATATTGAATTAATAAGTTCTTACTGGTCAATGTCTATAATGGTTGAGGCACATTCTCCATCGTAGATAGAACTCCAAATGTCACCAAAGAACTCCTGTAACAAAAGCATAAAAACAATTTATGTGCTACTGTTAACCGGTTATAACTTTTTAACTGTAAATTAAATTCAAGATTTTCAATTTGAAAAAAAAAATCAAATTTTTAAATGCTGCGAAACAGTACGAGTATAAATACAAGAGAATAAAAATCTAAGAAAATCTTCAGGCAACGGTATTTCATGCAATCTTATCAGTCAAATGACCAATTGATGATCTCATCAAAAATTAGATAATTTTCTATTCAGCAGCATAATTTTTCTATGTAAAAGGAGCAATTGAAAATATAAATCATAAGTACAAACATGGAGGAAGTAGAGATGTCTCATTTCGTATCTTTCTAGGAAGAATCGAGTGATCTGATCAAGTAGGATCATGATCTCAGTCGAAGTCTCATTTCCAGCATACTGTATCAAATCAAGCAAGCTAGAGGCAGGCGAGATACTGTTTCTGAAAACAAAAAAAGATTTTAAATAAAATTTTGGATCTGTTCTGTCCCCCCCCCCCCCCCCAGTGTTTTTTACGCCCTCCGTTACAAACTATATGTTGTTATATAGCACATTACTGTGTAAAAAAATAGCACGCACGCCTGGGGGGCGTAAAAATATCAGCCAATTAAGCTGGGGGGGGGGGGGGGGCAAAACAGAATAGACCCAAAATTTTATAGATAATTTTCCATGTAAAAGTATGGATCGTTCCATTTGGTCATCCAGTTATTGAAAAAAAGCATTTCATTTGCAAGGTCTTAAACAGTTTTTGAATACAGAACTGAGAAATTTCAAGATAATTCAAATATTGCCACAACCTTGCAGTTCTTGTAAAATCAAAGCTACTTTGCAATCTTCACCTATTAACTTTTAGAATGACTTGCAGTTTTCATATTGATGCATAACTCATTCAATTTTAGTATTCTTTTTTGCAAAAACATGATCAGATTTTGTGAATCCATTACAAGAGGCACTTGAAACAAGGCAAGTTTCTGTAACTGACTCCTAATATAGTCATCGCTTGTGCCACATGTAAAAATTATTTTTAAAAATAAAATTGTACATCTCTTTTTTCAATTGTAACCCCAGGAAACAGTTATAAATATACAGAAATATTTATAAAAATTTGATGTGTATGATATTGACTACTTACTTTGTGAGAGTGAAGTAACCTCGGATGAGAGAAAATCGCTCCACTTCTGGAATTTTCTGAAACATATTTTCAAGTATGGACAGTAGAACACTTTATTGAACAAATAGACATTAAGGAAGAGCACTCAATAAAATTTCATGAATCTTAGAATTGGTGAAACAAATTGATGCAGGGAGACTAGGTACTGCTTTGAAATTTACAATTGCTATGCTATTTTTCATACTTTTTTAATTTCTCTTTGTCTTTTAATTTCATTTTTCTACTGTTTGACAAATTTTCACTGTTTTGCACAACGCAAAACGTTTTATCAACTTTATTTCTTCTCAAAAATAATTGACGAAAATTATGGCAATTTTTTGTAGTTAATTTTGTGTTTTTTTACTGAAATATTTATAAATATGATCGAGAAAAAATCAGAGTAAATATCAGCTCAAGTTTATAAAAACATAGAAAAACTTACAATGGGAAATAATTAATGCTACGTGAGTTATTTGGAGAAATAATCTGGTAAACAATAATTCATCTTGCGGTAAATTAATTTGTGGTGCCCTATTTCAAAATCCCAGTCAGAGTGTTGCACTTTTAGACTGGAAGGTGAAATACGAAAACTGCTTTCCAGCTCAAAACATGTTTGACGGAAGCGCTTTCCGCAAGGAAATGAGCGGCAGATTAGTAGCAGTATAGTCCCTCAATTTAGTATTCTTAAAAAGATAAAAACATAAAAAGGAGCGGCAGGAATAGGAAGAGTTAAATTTTGTGAAATGCCCTTACAGCCAAACGTAACTACTTTTCACATTTATTTTCTACTATTTTGCATTTTAAGGTTTTTAATTGATTTGAGGGAACGGCTCCAAAAAATAGGAGACTTCAGCATCGAACGGAAATCGGCACCGGAAAACGCCAACCAATTTTTTTGTAAAAACTCTTTTCGGTACCCGCAGACGCTCGTTATGTACGGAAAAATGTTGCGTTGTACTGCACTCGTTTAGAAAACTTTTCGGACTAAAAGAAATCTTTGAAAAAGAAAAGGTCTAAAAGTTTACTTCTTAAGTTTGCTCGTCAATTTTTAACAAGCCGCTAGCAATTAATGTCTTTATCCAATTAATTTCGTAAAAATTGCACTTTTTTAATTGTGACTATTCACATTCTTTTTTATTTTAATTAGTTTTTCTTATTTTTTCCGTAAACAATTTATTATTTTTTTTAATTTGTCATTTTTGATCAAACAATTTTTTTCAGTCTATGCTAATGAGTCAAAGTATGCTTGCTGGGGAGCTCATGGTTGAAATCAGTTCTAAGTTTAGTCAATTCTCAGAAAGTTTTGATCAATCCAGCTTCAGCAGACAACCGAAAAAACTAACGGTATTCTTGTGAAAAACCGGAAGATAGAACAAAGTATACAAATGTTGCGAAGTTGCAGACTTTTTCTAGCTCCAATTCGTATGGATGGGGATGTTTCCTGCTGCATGGTATTTTTTCACTGAAATTTGGCTAGTCCATATATTTTCCTTTAACCACTATGACGAGTAATAAACCCCCGAATTACTCATTGAGCATTCAAAAACCAAATAGTAGATTAGCATAAAATCAGACGGTGGATCATAAGAGAATTTGGGTTCTGAATAGGATCTTCATAAAATTAAATAGACGACGATTTTTGAAAAACTTTCATCTTTCTTTGAGACTAATTGGAATTTTTTTAAAATTGCTCCTAAACTTCAAATATATGTGGTTTTAGGAGTTTTACACATGTCTGTAATAAGCCCAAACTATTGCATCAGAATTTTCAAATACCAGTTAGAGAATTTAGGCAACAAAATGCTAAATGGTCTAAATATTTTAAATTATCAGATTGCTGACATATAAAATAATTTTAGTTTTATATGAAAACTTATTTTGTATAAAATAGTTCTTGCAATGTATTTGGTCAATTACTATTTCATCAGGAGACTTGGAAGAGTAGCAACGATCGTTGAGAAATCTTTAGAAAATTTGATTAATCCATAATAAAGAATAATTTCCGGTAGTTTGAGCGTTTTGATTTTTCGTATAAAAACTGCAGCCAAAAATTTGAATTAACAATTTTTGAAATTTGTGTTGACGAAATTGAGAGCTTTAAGCGCTTTTATGCTCTGCAGTTTTATTGTACATTTTTGGTGTACTTTTGTGTGACGACCTTTTATACATCCAATAACTATTTTCTATCATTTTTCATCCATTTTGCTTCAGCTTCAGTATTACGAATAAAACCTTAATTGTAGTTCACCAATTTTGTGTTGAAAAAGGCTGCTAATAATTTTACTGCCAAAAAATGTGATAATATTGGTCCAAATGAGAGCTTAATTTTGCCAATTGGTCGTCTCATTGGTCTTCACATTTTTAGTATAAATCTAGTTCTTTCTATTTTATTTAGATAATATTGATAGGAATTTTATTGCAATTAGTATTAGCGTTTCAAAATCTTTGAAAAAATGATTCAAAAATCAATCTTTTTCGCGCTAAGTTTATGCAGACAGTTTTATTGTAGGACAGTCACATTCACTTATATAAAATTTCAACCAGGTTGTGAAACTCTCTTCAAATTATAGGCAAAAAGTGTTTTGCAATTCTGACAAGAAGTTGAAAAAGGAAAACTGCTTTCCAGCGCAAAACATGTTTGACGGAAGCTTGTTCCGCAAGGGATTGTGTGGCAGATTTTTAGCAGTATAGTTCCTCTTTAGTATTTTTAAAACTTTAAATCGTAAAGGTGAGCGGCAGAAAGATTAGAAGGAATAAAATTTTGTAAAATGCCCTTACAGCCAAACGTAACTACTATTTCACATTTATTTTCTCCTGTTTTTCAGTTTAAGGCCTGTAATTGATCTGAAAGACAACTTTAACAAAATTTAAGCGCTTTCTACATTGAATGGAAATCGCCAGTTTCTTTGTAAGTACTCTTTTGGGTACCCGTAGACGCTCGTTATGTACGGTAAAATGTTTCGTTGTACTGCAATCGTTTAGAAAACTTCTCTGAATTAAAAAATCTTTGAAGAAGAAAAGTTCTAAAAGGTTACTTCTTAAATTTGCTTGTCAAATTTTAACAACCCGGCTATCAAACAATGGCATTATCGAATCAATTTTAAAAACTTGCAGTTTTTCATTTGTAATTATTCACATTATTTTTTTATATTAATTGGTTTTGATCAATCCTCACTTCAAAAATCATTTTTTTTCGCGCTATCTTTATGCTGACAGTTTTGCTGTACAACATTCACATTCACCTATAATAAAATGTAACCAGTTTGTCAAACTTTCGCAAAATTATGTAAGAAAAGTGTTGATATGCGCTGATTTTTTTTTAATGTTAGCGCAAAAATTTTACATACTAATGCGCTCTATTGCAATGAAACTGTGAAAGAAATGCCATCAAGACCACGGAATTTCGCGTTGACAGCGCATGGAAACTTGTTCTGTGGTTGCTTTGCCATCAATTAATCCACTGCCCCTTTGCTTTCCGAAACTCCTTGCATTTAATTTGAATCTATGATAATAAACAGTTTTGTAAAAAACGTGATGAAAGGCGAGCATAATTTTTACATATTTTCAGGGCATTCAATTCAAATTAATTTGTAGGAAACTCAGAAATCTGTGCTCAAAGGAGTTGAAAAGCACTGTAATGATTTCAGAAATGCACTGAAATTGGAGAGCACTTACATAGTTTCAATGCATTTTCGCCTGTGCAAGGATTTTGAGTGGAATTCGTGAAATTTTTAGCGCAATTCTTACTTAATTTGTGCCCTTTTACCACCTTTCTTACAAAATAATGAGCTTAAACGGTGCTGACATTTCGACCGGGTATGTTTAGTTATGATTTGGCTCCAAGTTTTATAATAACTTTTTTAAGAACTTGAAGGCCGGAAAATGATGAAGAACTGTAATTATAGGCAAAACTGATATGTTATCTCCAAATGTTTTACAACTCAGCTGCAAGTTTTTTTTTGGAGAAAAAAATAATTTTAGCGTACGATAGAAAACCTTTCATTATGAAGGTCCACAACTATGAGCAATGTACATTTCAGGATACGCTTCTGGGACAAACAAGTTTTATCTTTTGGAATTTTATTTTCACTCGGCGGATGGGAGCATTAGACACGAATGCACATCGCTAGTCCCTTTTTTGACATAGGTACTATTTGTGACGTAATTTATTTATTTTTCTAGTGTTTCGTCAACATATGAGCCAGAATTTCCACTAACCGTGAACTTATTGATAAGTTGCTTTTTGACATTTTCAAACAACTTCTGGTCGTACAGAGGCAGGAACCAGCCAATGTTTGCAGTTTTGAACTCAAATGGGGTAGATACCCCTTTAATTTGGGTTGGGAAACTGGCGGGTTCGACTAATGACGTCACAGTTGGTGTGCCTCTTGGTATGGAGCCACCCGACATCAACACCAGAATGAAGTCAGACTCAAAGAGCAGATTGACAGAGTTGATTTCTGTTAAACAATTTAAAACATGCAGAGATTGATTATGTTCTGAAAATCAACTTGTCACTCCAAAAAACTCAGGATCTATTAGGTTTCTCGAATAGATACTCAGTTCTGAATAGACCCCCCCCCCCCAGGGTGACTGTTATTTTCCATGAACCCCCTTAAAATGTTGAGTTTTTGCATAGCGCGTAACTATGTAAGAACAGATAGCACGAGCTTTGGGGGGGGGGGGGGGTAAAGTTATGGCACAAGGAGGTTCGGTAGTGCGCCTTCTCACATAATGCTCCGACCCCGCTCATCTACATTTTTGATTTAATTGTCTTCCAAAAGAGGAAGAGATAGAATATTTGCAAAAATTTACCTATTTTTTTGGAAATGTTCTATCTCAAATGGCGTATGAATTTTAAAAAAATGGCGTATGAAAAAATGGCGAACTAAAACAAATGGCGTATGAATTTAAAAACATAGCCGGAAGAATTCAGAAAACGACTCGAAGTGAAAATCCATTTAAACGCCATCCAACTACTCATCAAACAAAACGTGCCCTCACTAATTTATGATTATCTTGAAACAAAGTCATGAAACAAAAAAGTAAAAACAATAAAATCAGATCTGTTAAAATATGATAAAAAATCTGATAAAATTTTGTTATATATTGAGATCCCGAAAAAAACTATCTCTGCCAAAACAACTTCATCAAACCAACTAGTACTTACAAAAACCACTTAAGTGAATTTTGAAAAATACTTCAGGCTAAATTATTTGAAAAAAGCTCTTAAAAACAACTTTCATTGAAAAACTGGAAAAAGTTACTAATTTTTTTTAATATTTCAAAAAACATATAAATCCAAAGAAAAATTCCCTTCAGCCAATAGGGTATCCAGATGCTCGCAAAACAATAGACAAGTCATAATAGGCAAAGAAACTTAGCTAAAAACAGAAAAAAAAAACGAAAAACTGCAAAAAATTAAGAAGTAAAACAGAATAATTGTCAAAAAAATGCAAAAATTTGCCCGAAAATCAGGAAAATACATTAAAAACCAACGAATTATCGTAAAATTCATATTAATTTCCAGAAACCTTAAAAAAAACACTACCAAAACCAGCCTAAACTTATAACAAAATCATAACCAAACCTCTTAACGAAAACAAATGAAAAAAAACTGCTTTAAAATGCCGCACGTGAACAAAAAACTTTCGCTCGCTTAGAGAAAATTTTTGAACACATCAATTTTTCGCTCTCTCAAAAACAGCGGTATGAACAAAAACCACTCTCTTTTCGCTCCGCTCTTCACTTTTATTCAGCGCCAAAATCACTCCAAATTTTTTCACGCGTTTCATTTCCCGCTTCAAAAATCACTCCAATAAAATTGATTAAAAAATGGACTTCTCCAATACTCCTCTTCGAGTCGTAAAAATAACTTTAAGACTACAAGACAAGACTAAAAACGAAATCAAATCACAACAACAAACATTAATTACGACAAAAATTCAATATCAATTTTTCTGAAGGATGAACTTAATAACAAAGACAAATTAGAGACTGAAAAAACCTAAGCTAAGGAAAGTAACTTGTACTCCTCTGGAAAAAAGGGAACTTGTCTTTGATGACACTAAGTAACAGACAAGTGGACAAAGCGCAAAGTTTAAAAACGCTTGATTTTTATGAAAACATATAAACTCAAAGTCATATAAACCATTAGTTCTTAACCGTTAGGTTGATTTACACCTCCATAGAAGGCCATTGGGTTTACATTATCTACAATACTAACGACTACAAAAAACGCTAAAAAGAGAAAAAATCAAAAATTCAATTGTATTTTAAGAGAAAACCTTGCCATAGCCTTTAAAACCATAATCTATTCTCTAAAAACAAAAAATACGTTTAGCAGCACTTTTCTCAATGCAATTAAGATCATTTCCGATCTTAATGATAAAATGACAAGACAACAAAAGAGAAATTAATAAATGGGCAAATATTTGAAAAACAAAACTTTTTACCAAAAACTATTAGAGCCAACAACCATTACATACACGTTTAAAAGAAGATGTGAGCTCTTTTTTGAGACTTAGCTATACGACCTCACAAATAACATAAAAGGGGCACAGAGCTCAAAAGTCCGTTGCTTTGCTTTGTTTTGAAAAATAAACAGAAAATTAAAGAGGCTTAAAAAACACGAAATTTTCATTAACAAAATACTAGATAGATTAATTTGTAACTCCTCAGGAAACCGGAAGGACCTGCAGTTAGTAAGGTTAAATCGTGACAAAAAATAACCACGGAGACAATGTTTCGCAAACAAAAACGGTGTTGAAGCCATAAAAGCCATGAGTTTTTCATGTAATATATATGATATGTTCGTTGCGACTAATTGGCACGTAAATGGAGCATCTCAAAATTCTAACGTTGATTTCATCCCAGTCAATATATAAAAATAAAAAAAACAAGAGCGGAGAAAATATTTAAAATAATTAGAAAACAGCAACCAATGCAACGCGAAGAGATCTCTGATTGTTAAAATCTGCGATTGAAAAATCGATAAAAAAGAGACCCCTGACAAATTGGCGGGACGGAACAAAAATTAAGAACCCGTTATAGGTAAAGTAATAAAAGCAACTATGCATTTGCTGTCATCTTAAATTTTGAAAAAACACTCAAGAGTCTGCCAAAAGGGAAAAATTGAACGTAAAATAAAAATTATTGATAATTAATGATAGAAAGATTTCAGAGAGAAGAACGCCAAAATCCCAAAAAAACAATGAAGTTTTTTATTTGAAAAAGTTTCCAACCTACTATTTCTCAATCTGCAGTTTTTGTCTCCGGGTCGAAATATATTAATGTTACTTAACCTTATTAACTTTTTGAAGGAATTTGACTAAATTTATTGGTAGAATGCCAGTAAAAAGATATCTATTAACTATATATATATATATATATATATATATATATATATATATATACATATATATATATATATATATATATATATATATCAATAAATAATACTGAGTTGGTTAATATTTTCTTCAAAAAGCTCTAATTGGTAAATCGTGACAAAATTTTTTTATAGTAGAGATTTCGAAATCGGCTGAAAATTTTCAATCGTTGATACCGGATTTGTAAGCATCAACTTAGTTGTCCTGTTTCTATATGCAATAATTATATAACAGAAATGCTGAACTAAAAGTTTCCATGTCTAAAAAGTACCCAGTTGTAGTCTTTAAAAACTCTTTAAAAAATAGCCAAAAAGTTTTCTCATGCGATCGAATGAAAGATCACTCGAATACCCAGATATTGTTCTGCAAGCGTTACAATTTGGGCTCATTTATATCGAAAAAGCGCTGTGAAACCTTTGATGGCTTTGCAAGGTTTCTCAACATTTTTGAAGAATCTTGTAAAAAAACTCAACGTTTTGCAAAAAATTTACATCTCATCTGTAATATTTAGAATAACGTACAAATGAAACATTAGTGCATCTGTTGACTAAGCGCATTTAGTGATCAATTAAATTTTACCAGATTTTTATTATTTGTTATAAAATTCAACAAAATCTCTTGCCTTCCTTTTATTCAATCAAAAAACGTTCGTTTGTTTTGTAGAAATCCTATCTTTTCGGTCTAAATTATTGATTTTAAAAATTCATTATAAAGCATGTGATGTGTTAATATGCAGCGCCCGCTAAATTACACCTACCCCACTAATCAAGGGGGGTTTTGAAAAAAAAATAACGAGGGGTCCAAATTACCTTTCCACATTTGGTCGACCCAGTGATTAGCCTGCACCCCATCCCCAAAATACAAGGAAGCCTTGAAAGTCCACGAAAAGCTTTTCAATTCACCGTTAGAGGACAGGAAACTTCCGTCGGGTGACAATTTGGGCAAGTTCACGCCGCGGTTGTCGTTCTCGGCGTGCTGGCTGAGTTTCAGTTGACTTTGGGCAGGGTCGAAAGAGAGCTTGAGAACTGGAAAGGCTGGGTAATATATCCAGGGAACCATGTAGGCATTCAGGTCGAAGTTGCTGATATCGCGCAGTTTCTGCATCACAAACAGAATAGTTATAAACCCCGGTCAAAAACTAAAGTTAACATTACAATAATATTGCAGAAAAAAGCTAAAATTGCAAGATTTTGTAAGAAATGTTGGCAGTTGACTTATTGTACAGTAACAATTTAAGATCCAGTTTTTAGGCTCCAGCAGAGAAAACAATATCAAATGCTAGGCCAAATATTATTTTTTGTTTTTCACTTTGAAAACCATTTGTAAAAACAAAAAAAGAAACAACTGAAAGTGAAACAAGTATCAGCGCTTTTTTAAAGAAAAACGATAATACCCAATTGAAAAAAATTTAAAAATGTCTGCTCGCATTATTAATTCCAGTATGGTTGTTTCCAGAAAAGCGTGCGTTGTCTCTATTTTGCGACGTTTCCAAAAAAGAAAATGGAAATGGTGATCTAAAGACAGACAAAACATCGGACAAATTTTCATCAAAACTCGTTAACTACAATGTTTTTACGGACTGCCATCGGCATGTTTCTTTTTTTAAAAAAAAGAATTGCACTTGGAACGTTCAAAGAAGCATTTTCGGTTCAATTCAGCGGAATATTGAAAGCCATTTTATTCTGTAACTGAGATTTATAGGGAATAATCCCTGAATTGCGTCGCAAATAAATCCAAAAAGAATTTTACACTGAAACTAGAATCAGCAGATCAAACTTTACCTGGTTTTCATTGAAGCAATCTTGTAGATCGGTGAAGAGTTCTACTGCAAAAAATTCTTTTAAACTACGAAATTAATATTTTGAACTGCTTTAAGATTAAATAATTCTGTTTGCAAGACGTGTTTCATGAAAACCATCTGAATTTTACTGGTATTCAGTGGAACCAAGAAATATTTTCAAATCTATCATTTCGAAGCCGGAAATAAACATTTTAACGAAATTATATTTCTAGATCAGAATTTTACTGGTATTCTGTGGAACCAAGAAATATTTTCAAATCTATCATTTTGAAGCCAGAAAAGAATATTTTAACGAAATGTATTTTTCTTAATATGATATGATTAATCACGGTTTTGTAATTCTTTCTTGGAAATGTTTAAGGCCTCTAATTGTCTCTTCGACCTCAATTTTTTTAGAAGCATTGCGCTAACAGAAGTAATTAGGATTTTCAAAGATACATGTACTTTGTTGCGATAGGGAAAAGGTTGCTTCAACTCCAATATCAGAAAAGTTTTGTCAACGCAGAAAAATTCGAAAAAAGCTTGCTTTGAACTCTGACAAAACAAAGATTATTCATTTCTCATGAAGTAATTCTGACGTTGTTTCTTTTACATATAAAAAATTTTTAACGTCTCCTGTCGTTTGACCTTTTCATTTGGTCAGAAACTAAATTCCATAGAAAACAAGGACTCTTTCAAGTCTGCAATACTGTCGCATTGGTCTGGGCTTATAGTTTTAATACACAATTTATTATGTACATGACGAAATAAATTTTCCCGGTTATTTAAACCTTCGCTAAGAAAAGACTCAATTTTTAAGATCCAAACTCTTGAACGAACTTTGCTTTCCTTCACTAATTTAATTTTAAAGCTCGATATTCTAAGAACATTGTGAAGAATTTCACATATTATAGGTGTCGAGACATTATGCACATTTACTAGGCTGCATTTTAATACTGCAGGAATTTTAATACGCACCCTGTTTTTTCCTTTATTGTCGGTATATTCTGATTTAAGCATTGGAAATTGTTATTGTGTTCGCTTTATAATGTATGCATATTAATAATTTAGGAGAAGTGATACGATGTTCGGTTGTGATAGTTTCATATCAAATTCCACGGGCAACTGAGGCACGGCAATGACCCGCGAGGCTTGGCCAACTGCACCCGCTAAAAATTATGCTAAACAAGGCGGCTCGGTAATGTGCGATGGCACATAAGGTTCCGACCCCGCCCATCCACAATTTTGGCTTAATTGTCTACCAAATGAGGAACAGATAGAAAAACACAAAAATTATTTTTTTGGGAATCCCAAAAAACTCAAAAAAGCACAAGTATTTTTCAAAAAAAATTGTGTATGAACGATAAGATAGCCTCCAAAGCAAATAACTCAGAGGAGCAAAAATTGATGCAATTGATAGCTGTGATATACCAATATTAAGAAAGCGAGTCAAGTTGAACAGCAAAATCAAACAACAACAACAACAAACATTAATTACATCAAAAAATTTATGTCCGTTTTGAAAAAAAGAAATTTAATAACAAAGTTAACATACCATCAGATAAAGCTAAAACTGAACAAAATAACTTATGAATCACCAGAAAATGTATGGGACCAATCTATAAAAAGTTTTGGTAACAATTAGACAAAAAAGAACAAAAACAAAAAAGCTAAAAAATTCGCTTTTTTTAAACAATTAAATTCAAATTAATAAAAAACATTAGAAACCAAAAAAAATATCCCAAAGGTTTATGATTACCACTCCTACTATAGAAGGGCATTAAGAACTGTAGTAATATATGGCCACAAAGTAGTATATGGCGACAAAGTAGTATATGGCCGTTCATTAGTAAGACTAGGTAACAAGTTGACAAAAAAGCGAAACGTAAAAGTATGTAATAGTTTTGATTTTTTTTCCAAAGAAAAATTACATCCAAAGTCATGAAAGACATTAATTACAAAAAAATTTTAAATAGGGTCACTTATTCATCCACAGGAAGCCATGAGACCTGCAAATATCCAGATTTTTTCTTGCGTGTACAAAAACAACGTCAAGTATGACAAAAACCAAATTAATTTACTTTTTTTTGGGAAAAACCGGTGTCGAAGCCAGTAAGGTCATAACGAATACAAAAAAAATAGTTTTTGGGACATCAATCCCCTCTGACACCTTCCCCTATCACCCATAATGTCATATTTGACCTGTATTTAACTAACAAGATCAGGTAACAAAAAAAAATTTAAAAAGAACAAAATTGCGAAGTTTTTTTTTAGTTTTGTTAAACAATTTTTTCAAAGTCATGGAAGCCATCAGCTACGTACTAATATCAAAAGATCTGCTCATCAATTTGTCCATGAAAAACCGATGAAACCTATCCATTTACAGAAAATTTCATACGACCCAAACGACAAAGTAAAAATGACAGTTAAAGACAAAACTTCAATTAACTTCTTCAAGAAAGAGCTGTCGGTGCTGTCAAAACGGTAATCTATATTGTTCAGGATTTTAATAAGTGCAATTATGATATATTTTGAACGCTTATAATGTGATATGAGAACTGTCAATAATGTGATAAGGTGACAAAACTAGAAAACGTGAAAAATTGGCAAGTATATTAAAACAAAAAACTGAAATCTAGTAGTATCAAAGCCAGAAAAGAATAACTTAAGGCTTAGGACCACAATCGAGACTAAACTTCAATTCAGTAGAATGAAGAAAAATTCTTTCTTTGCTGACACTAAGCTAGAAGTTGAACAAATTAAGAAAAAAAATAGAGGAAAAGTTTATTAAGCCATTATTTATTTGAAAATCAATTATTTTTAAAGTTCGAAATGACCATCAACTTTCAAGTAAAAATTTGAATGCATTAGCTTGGAGCTCTTTAGAAAACCAAATAGACCTACCACTCCTGCGCTTTGATTTGATATGTTCTGTTCATTTTTATTTAAAAAAGACGTTTTTTTTTTAAAAAAAAAAAGACCGACTGATTGCAATCCGACTTCTTTTTGGATTGTAACAGTCCAAGATTGGCCCAGAACTAGCCCTGCTAATGCTCTTTGTCCGTTAGGTCCGTTAGGAACAATTGATTTTTCGAATGTTGTAGATATAGATAATTTGTTCGTTGAAAACTCAAAAATAAATTCTGCATTTCTGAAAACCAACCAGTAAAGGTATCAAAAAACGGCGAAGTTTTAATTACAGAGCACCCTCAACGGACGCCGAAGTAGGAATAGCCCCCTTCTGAGTCTACAAAGATTGTATGAGTATTGTTTGGGGCTGTACTGCAGGCAAATTTAATCAAAGTGGACTAAAGTAGCTTATTTCGTGCTGTTTTTTGATGAAAAAGGCTGAATTTTGGTAATATTTATCCAGAATTTTTTTCCAAAAAATTAAATCAAAACAACCAACAATGCTTGTTTGTCTTTAAAAATACAGTTAACGACACTATTCTCAAAATTTTTTTTTAATTTTAGCAAAATTGACGAAAATTTAGGCGAAAATTCCGGAAAAAGTGAATAAAAACAACGTGAATTCACTCTACTTTTCTCATAAGTTTAAACCTCGATAATTCTTTAACTTTTAAAAAATCTTTTTAATTCCATATTCTACGCTGGACGAGCTTTCTAATGATACCAGTCTCAACTCTCTACGATGAATATATCGATAGGCGAAAATTCACGGAACAAAAAAAACCCATTTGAGTATATAGTTCCTCCCCCCTCAAGAGGGTCGGAACAATAATAGTTCTAGTAATTTCGATATTAGGATAAATTAATGGGTATATTTTCGGTATACTTCCACATTGGGTATATTGGTATTGGGTATTTTGTCCTGCTACCTGAACAAATGTTAGTTATAATTACTAACCATCTGAATGTAAACGAGGTATTGTTTGATATTGACAATGTTGGCTTCAAATTGAAAGTGCTTCATGGCTTCAATGAGCAAAGAGGGACTGGCGTAATCAATGCCCACAAACACGGTCGCACCCTGAAATTACACTTTTTGTTTATGTTCAATTTACAGGAAACAAAATTTCCGTTTTAAGCCTTTGAGAAGCAACTATTGAGCTCTTTTTCACGGATTGTTTTTTTGTGCAGCTTTATAGGAGGCTCAGAACTCAATACAGCATTGGAAAACAAGATAAATAAATTTAAATTCCAAATATAGCAGAGCTGATCAGGATTTTAATGTCACAAAATTTAACACGAGTTAGCTTCGAAAAGTAAAAACTAACATTTTTTTATTAGCTACCATTGTATGTGAGCAAATTGTTCATGGACAATGGTAGCCGCTAAACAGATTTTTAAATTTCGAAACTAACGCGTGTTAAATTTTCAAACATTGTTCATAAATGGTGATCAGTACCATAACTTAATACGTTTTAATTTTTGTTTGCTAGTGGAATTTAAGCTGTACAAATTGGTATCATTTGACACGTCATGGTTAATCTTTCTTGTTTACCTTTCCAAAATTTTAACTCTTGATGTCTTTGCAAAAAATCTTGACGAGTTCAAGCAAATCTTGATAATTTCTTGCCATGTAACATAGCAAGATCCGGGCAAGATTACCCATGTTGTAATATATTTCTTAGCAAGGCTATCAAGTTTCGCTTTACTTGGATAGAAAAGGGTATCCTAGATAAATTTTTAATTAAATCAAACCTTTATAGCTCTGCTGTGCTGTCTTTGAGGACTCAACTCTCTCGCAATTCTGTGTGACTTCAGTCTGATTGGCGATTGTCCATTTTTGTAGTCAAGGTCACACCTGATGTCACTTTGACCTCTATCTGTGCCCTGTTTCTGTTTGTCAATGGGACTTCTCTGAGAGATCTCGTGGAACACGCTTAGACATAATCCCATACCTGATTCTACGCTGTCGTGGATCAGAGCTGCGAGGCCCATTTTCTGAAAGGCAGAAATGTGGGTGTCTGTTGTTTGTCCACGTTGAAAGGTGGGCCATATGGAGAGACAAAAAAATTTGAGGGGGTCTTTACCTTAATTGCATGGTCGAGAATACAAGTAATTTTGAAACAGAAGTATTTTGAAACAGAAGTAAAAAATTATGCCCCAAAAAATAGATACCTTTGCAGAGTGAAGCCTATGGCCGCACGGCAGAAAACAAAACAAAAAACACAAATTGAAATTTTGACTGACTTATATGCAACAAACACTCAGGTTTAAAAATGAGCGACGACTGTCTTTTCATGAGTCTTTTTTATACCTTTCCAAGGTCTTTTTATACCTAAACATGGCCAACTATAGTCTTTTCACAATTCGGCCCCCGGTCTTTTCATAGCTAATAAGGTACAAGGTCAACTCCAACTTTTATAGGTCAAGTTGAACCTTAATCGCCTCAAGTTGAAATGATTGAATTTTTTTTAAAAAAATGCTTTTTTGGCGTATTTTGAAGCCAGCAAATCATGGAAAACATATATGCAAACTAAAATCAAATCAAAACGTTTGTCCCCCTTTGGAAACTTTGGTTTTTAGTAGTTCCAGACATTAGCTAATAAAAAATATAGTTACTTTTAAGAGATTGTGTGGCAAATATTGATTAGTTTTAATGAAACTGTTAAATAAATGTTTTGTGAAAATTAAAAAAAAATATATCAAGTTTGAGTGAGATTACTTAAATTTTTTCAGGAAACTCCATGACTTTTATATTTTGCGTTCCTGAAACTGTTTTACTTGCAGTCACTTTTTATGAGGACTTCTTCTATGATCACTTTGAGATTATTAAAAAAAACCTGCGGGTTAAACAACATGTTTTTAGAAAAGATATAAGTTAACAATTTATTGGCGTCAAATTTCTCGCTCACTTCCATCAATTTTCGAAACAGTACTGTTGAATAAGTTGAATGAATATTGGTACCGATCTAACACTTTAGAGTCATAAACCAAAAAATTAGGCGAACAAATGTATTATTTTTATTCTGCGGTCAATGTTATCTCATAATAAACGAATTTTGCCAAAAGCGTTTCGCTTGACTAAGTAAGAAATAAGAAAATTTATTATTTTAAAAAATGGGTACTTGTATTGGGAAGTTTATGTGACCGGAAAAGTACCAAGAGTGCTGTTTTGCATTATTAAAATTTGACACGTTATCAACTTCCTCTTCAACTTCGAAACAATAGAGAAAAATATTTGAAATTTTTTGATGTTTATAGCATTTAAAAATTATTTTCGTCAGAATTTTTGTTAGCTTCTAATAACTTTTTGATACCTGTTTTCGTTAAGACCTCTGCAACTCAAGACAGAACTTTTTCTACCTCTTTCTTTTTTCATAATTGTTTTTTTTTGCAGGCTCATTCGTCGCCCATTTTCAGCACAGTTTCCTTCGCAGACAACTTGAACGGATCAATTCAACAGACAGGAAAGCTAAATAGCAGTTTGCAAGGCAGTTCATTGTTTTTTTAGTGAAATTTTTTTTCAGTTTTTTCTCTATTTTTTTGTGCGTAAGAGACCTGCCTGAAAAGAAACCGTTGAATTTCGAATCATAGTGAAGACCAATGGCTCAGCCTCAATTTGCATCATAATTTTCCTGATTATGCTATGTTTGTTAAATATTTGCACATCAGCAAAATTTTTCCATTAGCAAGTTTTTTGGTTTCATTATTCATTTTTGGTGTGAAAAAACAATAATTTTTTTTGCAGAGATATTAGTATTCACAACTTAGAGAGAGATTTGAATAGCCATTACAGTTTGTAAGAACCATGACAATGATTTAAAAAACTGAATCATTTATTCTCACTAGGAGACTGTTCTACATTTTGTTTTGGTGTCTTGGTTGCATTTATGGTGCATTTTAAATTGACTCTCTGACTCTTGTCCGGTCATGTATGGCTCCGGTTCCTAGTACATATACCAAACAAATTAGGAAAACGAAATACCCAAACGACAGCAAATGTACCAAAAATTAATTTTCAATTGTTTATCTAAACCTATGTATGCCTGTGAGAATGTCGGTTTAAAAGCTTCCCGGGTCGAGGCCGAATGGTTATCTTGTAAGAACTTGCAAGTTTCTGGCAGAAACTTACAAGGCGATGCATCGCCTTGCAAGTTTTTCTTCCAAAAACTTGCAAGTTCTTACAAGTTAACCATTCGACTTGCAAGTTCTTACAAGTTAACCATTCGACTTACAAGGCTCTTACAAGTTAACCATTCGACTTACAAGTTACTTACAAGTTAACCATTCGCACACACACCCCCCCCACACACACACACACACACCACGCACGCACACACACGCGCGCACACACACATACACGCTCTCTCTCTCTATCACACACGCACATACATACATACACACACGCACACACACACACATACACACACACACACAAACACACATACGCCCGATACCGTAAATAAAATGTTGCAAGACATGAATGTAAATGGATGTTTGAAAAAAAATCGAATCTGGAAAAGTGTGAATAAATTATAAAAAAAGTATAAAAATGAAGGGCCACTAAATTATTTTGAGAAAATACTGACATATGAATTTGAAAATTCAATCAAAGTCAATATTTTGGGAACATTTTTGAGAACGCGATGAAGCTAATTGAGATCTACAGTTTTTTAATGGAATTGCAAATGAACTCTCTTGAATTGATAAAATTGAAAAAGTAACCATTTTGTCTACTTAGGTCGAATTTTATTATGTTATCCAAACTGAGCAACTAACTCCCACGCGCTTTCTACGGTAAATGACTGAATTTTATATTGAATTAACAAATAAGAGTTGTGCTCGACCGGAACGAACTTGCAAGAAACTTACAAGTTAGCCATTCGCCTTGCAAGTTCTTACAAGTTAACCATTCTACTTACAAGTTCTTACAAGGTAACCATTCGACTTGCAGGTTCTTACAAGTTAACCCTCTTTTGCAAGAAACTTGCAAAATCTTACAAGTTAACCATCTTTTACAAGAAACTTGCAAGTTCTGACAAGTTAACCAGTCGGTCTCGACCCGGGTTGTATAAAATCTCTCATCTGACTACATGGCAACGAGATAACAGAAGACCGAACTCTCGAAATTAAACCCTAATTGAAAAATGTTTCAAAATCTCACAATGTTTTAAGGCGCTTCCAGTCCGTGATTTTTGAGTTGCCGAAAAACCCGGCTGGGCTCTCGAAGCGAGTCTGATTAGTCGCATTTATGACAGGAAGGACCCCGGGTATTTCTCATAATACTTCCCCCTCCCCCAGCTTAGTGGTCGTATAAACGAGGTACAGTTTATAAAACTACTAAGCTAGGGAGGGCGTATTATGAGAAATACCCGAGGTCCTTCCTGTCATAAATGCGACTAATCAGACTCGCTTCGAGAGCCCAGCCGGGTTTTCGGCGAAAAGAAAATCCCGGACTGGAAACGCCCCCTCCTACCCCCCCCCCCCCCCCACCCCCTACCCCCCGCAATCATGGTAAACTTGCCATAATGGGGGTTATATTTTCGTGGGGATGGGGCTATAATGAGAAAGACCCGAAACTAACTTTCACTTCATCTAACCTTGCTTTGTATGGCGTGGACATCTTTGTCTGTAGCCGAACTGCGCGCACGAAAAGATGAAGGAACCGCGGAACCCATTGCAGATGTTGATTTAAGTGGCGATGATGATGATGATGATTTAGAGAGAGTGGACTCCAAACTGCCGAACGCGAGATAGGCAGAAAGTGCCTCAATGCCCCACAAGTCACTCCACCAGTGGATTGAAAACAGTCCGTTCGTCAACTGAAACGAAGATCAACCCTTTTCCTTTCAGGTAAAGAATTATTGGTTCTCAATTTTCAGGCTTAGCGTTTTCGATTGCATGCTGAATTTTGAGAAAAATTTTGACCTAGATAGATTAGACGAAGATTTTATCTAATTTTTTGTTTAGGTTAGCGTTGAATTCATATAATTTCTAAGCGTAGATCATAAGCAATTTTGCCTTGGATTTTTTGTTGATGCTATAAATTTTTATATTCATAAGCGTATAGTTTACTTAATTTTGTGTTAAATTTAGTGCTGATCTTACATAATTGTGCAAACTGTTCAAAATTACGTAGAAAAACCAACCTTTCTCGTGATCAGGCTACACCAAAACATTTTTTGATTGAGACAGTATATTCATTGGGATTTCCCATATTAGGTTTGGATCAATTTGATGAACCCACTAACCCAATGAAAATTCTCTTTTTTTTAAATATGTCATTTGTGAAAATGTCCAATTTTACGTATGATAAGCGAACTTCTTTCATATGCAAGCAACTTCAAAAATTTTTCATGTGATTGAATCCTAACATAAATTTAAAAACTTTTTAGATCAACATTAATTATTTTGTTTGAGATCAACGCAAAAGTTTAGCCTAAATTTAAGCATTGAATTTATATAAAATTTCTACTGAGAAACACCAAATTATGTAAGATCTTCGAATAGAAACGTAAAGTTATGGAAGATCCAGCGAAAAGTTATATAAGATCTAAGCTTTTAATCTCAAATTGACGCAAGATCAACGCTAAAATCAACGCAAAATCGGGCAAAGTCTAAGATATGAAACAAAAACCTCATGTAAGATCGATGCTAAATTTAACACGAAATCATGTAAGATCTACGTTTAGCAACAAAAAATTTTGTAGGATCACCGATAACTGAAACCCAAAATTATGCGAGATCTACGCTTAGAAACGTAAAATTGTAAATGATCTGCTCTAAGAAGCAGCGATAATTTTTTTCAACGCCTCAATCGCAAATCTTACACAAATTCATCGCATTCACCGCCAACCTTATATATTTTTGCGTTTTTCAGCGTTGACACCTCGGCCAGGAGAATCAAATCCGGTAAGTTTGAAAATCCTCTAAACGGAATCTAAATTGCACATTAGTTCAAAAAATCTAATCGTTTCGCATGTGCTTACTTAATATAGGGTCGTTGATTTTCTAATTACCTGTGCAGTGGTTGCCTTTGCTACTGTGTATTGCATGTGTTGTATGTTTATTGGGAGTATGACTAGACCTAAGGACACTACTCCGTTCTCAGGGGCACAGCTGCTGTAGATCACGTCTGAAGCACAAAGCACAAAATCATAACAGTAATCTGTAGCGTAGACAAGTGGGTCTTCTCCCTCTTTGCACCCCCCCCCCCGCTCCTCAGTACGCGTTATGCACCCCCAGTTACAGAGCACATGCCATTTCATAGTAAATCCTTTTGTAAAAATAAAAAATATTGCACGTGTGTCGGGGGGGGGGGGGGTTGCAAATTATATGCACCCATTAAGCTGGCGGGTGGGGACACAAAAGGATATGATCCAAAAATTGACCTCAGCCAACTATTTATAGACCGACAACTGAGAGGTTCATAAGTATAGTTTACGTTAGTCTGTTTGAAGTCACGGATAACTTCTGGGGCTGGAACTGCCCAGCGGTTAGAGATATTAAGCCAGAATTTCTATGTGACTTCTGCTGAGTCAACTTTTTTAAAAACGCAGCTTGCAAGTTAGGAAATGCCAAAAATTTTATAATGTGATTCTTTAAGAAATTTGTTGATGTTTATTATATTATTTGTTTGAATGGTTTGAAATATTTTTTCTTTCAGGTATATTTAACCGGATGGTTATAATTTTAATTTACTTGTTGCAAAAAAAATGGATATTGACTTCTGGCTATACATATAAAACATTTTCTGACATTGTATACTGAACTTCAAATCTTCAACTGAGATAACCGAAAATCCCTAAAATTAGGTACCCAATATTTTTTCATTTTTTTGTTATCAGATTTTTGTATGTTAAATGTGGTACCTAATGAGTTTCTTTTATGCTGTCTTGGCCATTTTAAAAATCTTATATTAATATATTTCAAACCTGATAATACTATGTAGTATTTATAATTTTATTACATAGTAGCGGATTTCAAAAGCGGGTAAAAGCAATTAATGAGAAAATTGTGAACATTTTATACCCAATTTTTTCTTCGAGAGAGCGGAAAAATTGGAAAAGTCTTTGCAGCAACCATTTCAATTTTTGGGGGATTGTTCAAACGGCTGTTCAATCTCCTGACTCCCATTTCAATTCAGGTTCGAATAAAAATATTCCATTAATTTAAAAAAGTCAGCTCAACCAAAAACTACATCTTATTCCTACAAAGATTTTTCAAATTTTTATGAAACGATGCTATTTGCATTGCTCATTAGCAATCAAAAGTTCAAGGCAAATTTGTCGAAACTTTTTAATGCCTTCTTAAGGGTTGAACCATTGTGAGAGTAATAGTGGGGTTGTAATAGAGGGGGAATCAAATTTATTTTCCAGGTTTGAGAGACCATGGAACCTTTAATTTTTGATTATAAACATCCGGAACGAATTTCAAGTCTTCATCAGCACTTCTCCAGTGAAATACACGAACTGATCATGACTTCACGAAAATTCACGAAAATGACTTCACGACTTCACGAAAATTCACGAACTGATCATGACGTCACGAAAATTCACGAAAATGACTTCACGAAAATTCACGAAAATCAGTACTGATCATGTCTTGTCTTGTGAGGACATGTCAAGACTTGCTAAAGGCTTGTCGAGTCTAAGTCGAGTCTTGGCCAAAACTTGGCAAGTCTTGATTTTTGTTTAGTTAATAAGCAAAGTATAGTTTTAAGAAGAGATTAATTATAATTAATGCATTTCAAATTCAATAAAATTAGTTTTAAAAAATTTTTGAGAGAAATTTGTTAATAAGACCAAGATTTCTGAATTCATCATATGCCAACTTAAATTGTCCCTTATAATCAGCCCGAAAGCAAACTTTTTTAATTGGGTAGAAAAAAGTGGCGATGACTGGTATATTTGGGCGATATCTGAATTTTTCATTCTCTATCAAGTGAACTTTGTGGAAGCGCTCGCGTTGTCTCTTGCTTTTTTTCACTTTGGAGAGTCACTGTACGTGACGGGCTTCTTCTTTCGTTACAAAACGAAGGCAAAAACTTCACCTGTGCTAAATACTTGAAATTGTGCTCAATACTTGATCCAAGACTTATCAAGTTTTAAGACGTGACTCAAGACTTGCCCAGACTTAAGACTTGATTTAAGACGTGCCAAGTATAAAAAGTGACATGATCAGAGCTCTGATGCAGTAATTGTCATTTTACTGAATCAGTACTGATTAAGACTTGACGTTCAGTACGGGTAGTATTTATAATTTATGTCTGGTTATAAATTAAATTTACACGATGAAATAAAATATGAACGGGAAAAAGCGTTTAAAAAGCTCAGCAGTTGAGACAAAATAAAATTGCGCAGAAACAGTTAAGTATGAATTACAAACCAAGCTTGCCAGCAATACCACTGGCAGAACTTGTCGGTATCTCTAAGTTGAGGTCATTTGTGAGATAGTGAAGAGTGCTCTGAATGTAGTCCATTATCATGTCCGCTTGCTCTAATGGCTGTGTTATTCTGTTTCTGCTTGTTGTTAGATCTTGTCCGCTTATTGAGTTAGCATAAGTTTGGATATAGTTTGTTGACTCGTTGAAGAATATCACCTATAAACAGCATCATTTTCAATGAATTATAATTTATAACTAAAAGTAACATTACGAGAAACGCCCTACAAAGGAAACGATTTGGTCCATTTTCTGCAGTCATTTTCTTCAGCTCAAAAACCTAATCAGTACTGATTCAGGTCACATTTTGCTCTGATTTTCCTCCAATTCAGCGCCAATTCGGAAATTCACGCTGGGTTTCCTCTGGTTCAGAGCAGTACAGAGAAAAATGTTTCTGAATTTTGCTCTGACCTCAGAATAACTGCAGAGATTGTTCTACAATCCTCAAGATTCAGTGCTGAGCCTAAAGATTTTCTCAAAATGTTCTGATTCAGTACTACTCACCTAACGTTAGGTACGGGTTGACACATTTTGGTCGAATCTAATTTCACCCATTGGTCGCCGAATTCCAAAAAATGCCTGTAAAAATTCTTAGGCAAAGAAATTTTTTTGTTGATTACTTTTTAAGAAGCCCACAAAAATTTAAATTCTCAACAATTGTGACAATTGTGAATGCCTAGCAGCTATATGCATCAATATTTAACTTAATTTTTTTATTTAACTTATTTAACTTAAGTTTTATAAGTGTTCATTAGAGGCTATGCGTTGTTAATCTGCATGACATATCAAGATTCTTGTTTTGTTTTGTATTTCTAGTGGGTTATTTTGCTTGACCTTGCAAACACGATCTTAATCTTGTAACACGAAAAATTTGTTAATTTTGTTAATCTTGCAACATAAAAAGATCTCGTGAACTTGTTGATCTTGTAATCTCGTTAGCCTTGTACGTTTAAAAAGTGTTTATAATCATCATAGACGCACCAACCTTTGGTTTCAAGTTTTCATTCCCCAGAACCAGAGTCTTGTACGTGTTCTGTGGAATTAAGGCTAGAGAGTAGAGATATGTGGGGGAGGGGGCCAAACTTTGGAAGAGCCAGATCTGTTTCTTCTGATTCCTGTCAATCGGAAAGTTGTCTTTCACCGGAGCACTGGAAACCACATTCAGATTCCGGTCACAGATAATGTTGAGGCTAAGAGAGGCTCGGAAAGCAGGTTCGTCGAAGCAAGGGAACACAGTTCTGGCAAAGCTTGGAAAGGTGTTCAGGATGATTAATGACCTTAAATAAACAAAACAAACACATCAACGTTTTTGAATTTGTCGTTCTGGTTTTCAATGTTATAAAGTGTTCAATATTTTAGCTTTAAATATTTAAATAATTTAGCATGCTACTATGAGAAAAAAAATCTTTTTGTGATTTGAAATGTATATTTTAGTTAACTGTGAACTAAAAGTAAATTGATCAAAATTCCATCATTGTCGGCACTTCAGCTTCAGAACAAAAAATGGGCTCTTCTTTCACTGTAACCTTCCCCCCCCCCCCCCTGTTAAGTGGACAGTTCCATAACAAAGATCAAATTGCGCCCTCAGGTTCAAGATTTCGTAAATTTTTAAAGTAATGTTGCTGGTTGCATGATGGGCGGGTTTACTGTGAAAAAAGGGCCCAATTTTTTTGTTCTGAAGCTAAAACTGGCGGCAATTGTTTTTTTATCAATTTACTTTTTTTTTCAATTTACAGTTAGCTAAAATATACATTTCAAATCACAAAAAAAATTCATTTCTTATAGTAGCAATATTCTTGAGCGCTTTCAATATTGAAAACCAGAACGTCAAATTCAAAAACGTTCTACAAGTGGGGTGTAATAGGTGTTCTACAATTGCTTCATTTTATCTAGAATTTTCAATAAGGTATCCAAAAAAACAAACCTTTCAATTCCAGTGTAATCGACATAACTGGTCATGTATAAACCTTCTTTAGTCTCCGTATTCAAATGACCTTCAAACTCAAAGCTAATGGAGTACATTTCGTTAACTGTCATTTGAGTTGCCATGGTAACCACCAACATCTCATCCGATTCCTCGCCTTGGACCCTCGAGATGTAAGCAATTGGTGTCCGGTTGTTAGAATTTGAGTTTATGAACTGTGGTCTGGTCCGAAAGGAAAGCTGGAAAAGAGACAGTTACCGTAAGGATAATCAAAATAACAATTTGCTTACTGGCTAACTCACTCATTGACAAAATACCCTAAATGCCAAAATACCCAATGCCATAAGACGCAAATTATTACCTTTGATCTTTTCCTTCTATAATCCGATTTCAAATTAGCAGTAAATATTACAATCATGTTTTAACATACTCAGGCGGATAATTTAATCACATGTTCGGTTTTGAAAGCTTCATGTCAAGCCTCATGAGACACGAGGCACGGCCGCCATTGCACGCTTGTCATGGCCAAACGCAGTACTCTTTCATTTAAAACTTTTAAATTTTTTCTCTTTATTATAATTTATCTCGTTTAGATATTAAAAGTGGCGCTAGCAGTTTAAACAATAAAGTATTTATTGGGCATATTTTGGGCATTTATTTTGAGTTTAACATCAAGTGGTAATAATAATAAACTGTTTCCCGAACAGAGAGGCAACAGAATAAAGAATTTCACCTACAAAATTAAGCTTAAATTATGTGTCACTGTCCTGTAAGACCACCAAAAAACAGTTTTGTCTCAACGAGTTGTGTTTTTAAGCGAAAGTTTTGAGTTCATTATGAAAGTCGTGAGTGTAACCGATGACCATTACGAAAAATAAAACTTTTTATCATTTGTCATTCTAATCTTGGTAACGTTCTTGACTTAATTCAAATTCTTGACTTTATTGGCTACCAAAGGATGAAAAGATGCATCAAAAAAATAAATATCGTTCAATAAACCACTAATGGAATAAATTAATGCCACGCTAGACGGCGATGAAAATTGTTGTTAAAAGGACTACTAGAAAAAACAATAATAAAAATTAAAGAGCAAACATTAATTACAACAAAATTCGACGTCTATAGTTAACAAATCACAAAAAATTAAATTCGTATCAGATAAATACTAAACAAAACAAATTAACCTATAATGCATTAGAAAAAATATGAGATCTGTCCTCATTCGACTGGGTAACAGGTCGATAAAAAAGAGCAAACAGGTCGGAATTTCAAAATACCCTTCTACTTTTGAACACAAAAATATCCAAAGTGATTATTATCATCAGATATTGACTGCACTTGCTACCATTTTCCTTTATTTTCCATAGGAAGCAATTTTTCATAGGATGCAATTGATATTTATCGAGTATACGTCAAACGACTGCAAAAAAGTACAAATTTATAGCTCTAATTTATAGCTCACTGGAAATGATTTGTGACCTATCTTTACAGAGACTGAGCTACAAATAGACTAAAAATATGGCGAAACTCAAAAAACCAAATATGTTTTTGAAAACAATTGTCTTTAAAATCATGACAGACATAAGATTTCAACAAAAAGAGTTGGGTTAAGTTGGAGCACACCCGGAAACCAGTTAATAATGAGACTAAGTTACGAGACTACAAAATAATAAGAGATACAAGCAGTAGCCAAAATTTCACAAACAGTTTTACAACACCAAACTCGTAAAGGCATTACACATTTCAGATGCTATCTGGCTCACTTATACCCCTTAAAAAGCTAATCGGATCTTTGATTGGGAACACTAAGCTATTGGACTACAAAAGTATAGCAACTGACAGCCAAACATAAGAAATCCATAAATTTATACGAAAACAATTGGTCAGAGGCATAAAATCCATCAGCTTAACCCTGAAATCATAATATATGTTTTTCTGCAAATATTTAATGTAGACCACGATAGGCGACCACGTATATTTTAAATATTTTGCAATTCACTATTTTGCAATTCAGCTATAGAATCTCTCTCTAGTCTGGCGAGATCGAAAATGACAACAGCTCCAGTTACTACGAGAGATCGGCATTTTCTTGCATTTTTTATGCAAATTTAACATTGAGTTTAGCATGAATTGTTTAACGGTAGCTCAAAAGGCAGAACAAAACATCCAATAGATAATTGAGGTTCAAGCAGAGTACAAAAACACACTCATCTTCCGCAACTCAACCTGGGCTAAATCCGACCAGCCCAAACAATGTTATGAAGTAATGAGATCAGTCTATTAATCACTGCTAATTTTTAATTGAATTGGATTTAGACTTACTTGGCTCTGTATTGGACTTTGAAATAGACTTGAGGCAGAATAAAATCTTTTGTAAATTATTTCAAGCTTTATAATAATTCTTTTTAGGTTTCTTTCTTAGCTTATTGGGCCTAAAAATTTGGTCCTGCTAAAACAGTTTGCTTTAAGGATACAAAACTAAAATCATTGTTTTTGGTGACCCTTACAACAAAATAAAAAAATCACTCATTGCATTATTTTTAATGGAAACAGCGAATTAAATTATAAAGAAAAATTGATTGAGATTTGTTTTTTTATTTCGTGGCGGACTGAACAGTTTTTGTTTACAATTGATGTTTACAAGTTTTGTCTTGATTCAACGCAATCAAATGTCATCTAGTTTCAATGTCCTCGCAGTTCGATTTTGAACAAAATTTCACAAAGTTCCAAACTTTGTTCTACCAAAACAAAATAAACATATTACGATTGTGGTCTGCTTTGTTTTCAAATCCTTGAGCAGGACACTTGACAGAACATAAACAGAACTCAAAACGCGGCAAACAAAAGTTTTGAAATAATGGCTTCTCAAAATTTTTTGACCATTTTTCTAATCATAATTTATTTAGTTCAGTTTTCTCTATCAGTCACAAGTACATACAATTCAAACTTAAATGACAGAAATAACAGCGGTCAGGCTTTACCCACAATTTCGACAATACTTAGAGGTCACAAGAGTCATTTGAGACCCTTTTTCGTCCAAATTTATGCAGTCTTCGATCCCTTCAACCACGCTACTTGCGGGGGTACAATCATTAGACCACAGTGGGTGTTGACGATAGCTGGATGTGTTTGTCACGCAGTAATTAAAAGTGAGTGTTCATGTTTTTTCACTTTTTTCGCAACTTTCTAGGTGAAATTTCATTATTTCTAAAATCTAAGAATGTGAACTAACCACATAATTTTTAAATGATAATATGTGAACATCAATAATTTATTTTTGGTTTAAAAATTATTAAAGTGTTCGAAATTTGGATGTTTGGATGAGAAAAAATCATAGCCGGAAATACCTGCGTAGTAATGTCAAAAAATGACGAAAAGGGAAATAAAGTAATATAACTTCATTTCAAAAAAAACATTTCATCTCAAATATTGTATCTTGACTGTAGCTGATAATGTAACTTGATTTCAAAAAAAGCCATTTCTTCTCAAAAATTCCAATCCACTGAATAGCCGAAAAAACTGCTAAACATCTAGAAATATAATAAATCGCATGAAATGTAGTTGAAAAACCACAAGAAGGAGACAATGAAAAGCAATTTTTCACAAACTAAATAGCAGCTTATGATATTACGAAATGGCGATGAGTCAAACGAAAACTTTTTTAAAACATTCCACAAAATTAGGAATGTTTTGAGCCTCCTTGTCTATTGAATTGTTCAATCAGTTGAATCACAGCTGAAGAGGCTCCAAAATAAATTATGTCGAATTCGGAACAACGTGTAAAAATTAGAGGGCAAAAGATTATTGACTGATGATATAAACGTCAAAATGCCGGCAGATACGAATAGGACACCTTAAGAAGTTCAGCCCTAAACGGCCTCAATTGATATAAATCGTGATTAGATTAATTTAAAGTTAATTTAACTTCACTTTTACCGAACATTCTAGGATAATTAGAAAAATTATACGCATTTTAGTTTTGCTAACAGAAAAACTGTTGCCACCATTAGAGATTTAAGAGATTTGTTATAATTTTGTCCGTCGACTGAGCAAACATAATGAAATTGAATATTTGACATCAGTATTAAAAGTGAAAGCAGTGCTGCTTAAAACATTATGAAAAAGGACAGCTTTTTTCATAGGCCAGATTGATGTCTTTAATTTAATACGCCGCTGAGTAGGCTATGGCAACGTACTCACTGCCGCTTTTGAAAGGCAAAGTAAGTGAAAGATACTGAAGCTACCAACGCCACTTTTCATAGTAATACTTTTCAAGCAACAAAGTAACAAAAAAAGAATATTAGTGGCCCCACAAAAGATCTACGAATTGATTTGGAGCAGGTCATAATTCCCGTGATCACATTTTGTGTTGAGTCAGTCTAAAATAAAAAAAATAGTTCAGAGATTTTTAACCCAAGGAAGTCACATGCTGTCACAAGCGAGTGTAGCTTAGGCCGCACTCTCCATTTTTTCTCTCTAAGTAGCAATGTTCTCTCTCTTTGGCTAAACGGGAATCTCTCAACAGGCAGCGTTCTAAGTCTGCTTTTCTCAAAGTAAAAAATTTACATTCTCCAGCAGAAAGATGAATTACTTGTAATACTGCGCGATTAGACCTCTGCTGTAATTTCCTTTAGGGAACACACACTCGCAATGTACTCTATCCCTATCAATCTTTCGTTATTAATTTTAGTTCATCACTAAATATTTTCTTAGATATATATGGAATTTATATGGTACACGGCATGCCTATAGTAAGCCAGTTTGAGACGTTTTCCAAATAGTAATTAAGTTAACGAATCGAATTTTTAAAACCCAAATTGTGATCACAATATGAAAAACCTAGATTACCTAACGAATGGAGTTAAAAGCATTATGTAAGACTCATAAATACCGCTCTGGTGGGTTGGTTTATCTCAGATACAGCTAATACCTATTTTGCTGTTGCTAACAAGCCGAGACAACGGCTCTAGAGACGATAGTAAATAACGCTTCTAAGGCGCCAAACAATTATTAAACTTCAGTACAATTTGTTCGATGTATATTGTTTAGAAAAATGAGCATATTTGGACGCTGCACACCGGAAGATTTGAGGTTTTATGAAAATTAATTTAAAGGCGGACTTTCGCCATTTTTATTGAATTTGGCCTTGAGTAACGCGTTGTATCATTAGTCTGAAGCTGTTACTATTGTTTTTTTGGCATGATTTGAAAGCTAAACTTGAAAACCAAAAATGAAAAATGTCTTGCTGTTTCAAGAAGCATGTTTGCGAAAAATAAAAGAAACTTAAAGCATATATATTTCAGCAAAGACAAACTAAGTTGTAGATTCGCTCTTTAGAAAAAAAATAATAATCTGATAAATCTTGAAAAATTTTTCACTAACAGATAAATTCAGCTTAATTTTTGAAACTGCTAATTGAAGGCCAAAAAATTTGGAAAGAAAAAGCGTTTATTTTTCAAAGGGGAAAATAAAATTACTAAACACTGAAAAAACTCATCTGGCATTTCTTTAATGTGCTGACCTTGTTTTCAGTTTCTCATATTGGGGTCCAGATAGGCGATTTCACAGACAAAATGAAAGAGAAGGGAATTCAACCAGTCATCGACAGATTCTGTTATTCAAGGTACAATTTAACCCTCTCCAGTAGAATGTGAGTGTCTATAGGTGATGTTTCATTT
>NC_134478.1:5247098-5330958 GCF_964194025.1 Convolutriloba macropyga | reverse complement strand
CTTCACAAATTTTGTCATTGGTATCAAGAAACAAGAACGTGGCAAGTTAAAATAATAACATTACTTTCAGAAAAATACAAATTATTCAACCTTGGTGTCAGCTGGTTGAGGGACAATGTGAAATTTTTATCATACATATGGCACTCCATCAGAAAAATTATAGATAATTTTTCGTCTGGAACGAACATTAGAAACCACAAAAATATATTATTTTATACTCAATATACCAATGAATATAGAACTTTCAGAGAAGATTTTTTAATCAGAAAAAGAACATAGAGCTGAATATACTTTTTAGATCCAAATATGTTCAAATTGAAACCTACTGGTTTTGGAACATCAGAAGACCAGAAACAAGCGATTTGCAGTTTCAACAAATGAGCAGTTTTGTCTAACAAGAAAAATCCAACAATGCTTAACCTTTTATGTTCAAAACAGGCAATTTGTGAGCGTAAGAGACATCAAAGTACCATCCAAAACACTTTCATCACTGAGACGTGAGAGAAAACTGAGCTCAGATTTCTTAACCTTATTTCTTCAAGAGGCGCCTCAAAATAGTCTTTGGTTTGCGTATTGTAAAAAGATTACAACAAATTAAAATCTTGTTGCCTTATAAAAAACAAATTTCCGAGCTGGCATAGTTAACTATTACGACTGCGAAAGAAGACTTCCAGAGTAAAAATTAATTTGGTGCCGTTTGTTCGATAATCAATTTAAAAACTGATCTAAAGGCAATGCTCGGACTGTAAATATTTAGGTTCAAAGGAATCAGCTTTGAAGTTTATCCTTAATTCAAAACCGTTACTTTGGAGTTAAGTAATTGCAATCAGAAACCAAATTGATATAACTCCAGTTGACATCACAATGATAAATTATGTTGCGTTAAAATAATTACCGCACAACTTTGTTCTGTTTCCCAAAAAATACTAAGTAAGTTAGACTTTAACAATACTAAGAAAATAAAAATGTCAAAGGTCCTCAATATCTTATTTTGGAATATTCGCGTGATAATTGAGGGTTCATCAAAAACAACATAAAACCTTTTTGACATAAAGTTTGGCATATAAACAACCTTTAAAACAGGAAAACCAAATTTGTTTGCAATCTTTCAATAGGTCCCTTCAACAAAGTCCATACGAGTTAGAGCTATTTAAGTTTGAGCACTTTTCTCAAGGTCACCGAATTAATGGAACAAAAAGATGTGACCATGAAGAGGTGCTCATCACAAGTGACACTACTACAATAGAGAACCACAACAATTTTAAGGATTGTCAAATTGAACTTGACGTTTTTCAACGTTTTTTTTCCATCAGTCTAAAATTCTATATGAATTTTCATAAAATCACCATTGATCTGATCCAACCCCATCACATGGCTGTCAATAGATAATGGTCACATGGAAAATGGAATTGTTGTAGCTTTATTCTTAATATTAAAAAATGATAGCTTTTCATGACATTTAAGGAACCCAATTTAGGACTGCAAAAGTGCCAAAAGAATAAATGTTAAAAACTTCGGGAAAAAAACGTTTAAAATACTTCAATTGAACCAAGTCGTGTTCTGAAAAATGCACACTTCCTGACTATAAAATGTCAAAAGGAGCCAGGCAGAAAAACAAAAAAGGCAATCGGGCGAGGAGTCCAACATGCCAGGACATAACCTTATGAGTCCTCATAGAATTAGAATTTAGAAAATCTCAAACCTGATCATTGGTTTGAAGGCATAATTTCCACCTCCGCAAACAAAATGAAGTTGTTTTTTTATAATAGAAAACAATGAAGACGGAGAAAAACAAAAACTAGACTAGATACAAATTAATAAACATAATTGTCTCCACAAAATACATGCAAAACAAAAAAAAATTTAAAAAAACATAGCAGGACAAGTCCTGACGTACAATTCAAAGAATTTTTTTGACTGCACAAAAAACTAGACCTAGAACAGACTATGAGTGAATTGGGAAAACACCCTCTTAAGAAATATGATCAAAAAAATTAAAAAAACAGAAAATCAATGTCAAAATGCCACACGTGAACAAAAATCACTAGAGAAAAATGAAAATTTGGTTTTAACAAAAAACTAGGCCTAGAATGAACTATGAATGGATTATGAAAACCATTTAATACGGTCCAAAAAATCAAAAAAAACGGTAAAAATCGAAGTGTAATTGCCGCATGTGAACAAAAAAAAACCTTAGCGAGAAACCGAATTTTTATTTTTGTTCAAGCACCGTTTTCTCACTCTACTTTAAAATTAGAGTGAAAAATTTTCATCTCGCTTTTTCGCTCCATTTCCTGTTTCGGCGTGACCAAAATCACTACTCCAATTTGACTTCAAAAATCATGAAAATGTTTGAACAGATCTGAAAAAGACAGCACTCCAATACAATTCAAATTCTTTGAATTGTAATGAAACTTTGGCGCCCGTACAATTATGTAACATATTGCATCACAATATTTAAGATGCGATCCATGGTATGCTTGCTACAGTTACCGAGACACACACCCACACAATGACGTGGCCCTTCTCAAGTTAGAGCGTCCAATCGAGATCAGTCCAGACAGTTCCTACTTCCTAGACTTGTGTCGATACAGGTAAATACTAATAAGATCTGTTCTGTTTCGCCCCCCCCCCCCCAACCCCAGTGTTTTCATGACCCCAACTACAAATTATGTGTTGTTATATAGCAATTTTACAACGTAAAAATTTATGCACGCGCGCCTCGGGGTCACAAAACATACATTCCCACAAAGCTTGGGGGGACAAAATAGATCCCTAGATCCCACGAATGAAAGGATACATGATAATTTAACCTATCCCGTACTGAACGTCAAGTCTTAATTAGATGAATTTGGTAATGTTATTATAGTGCAATTCTGTGCGTATCATGGCACGTTACGAAACTTTTTTTTGGTCAATTCGAAATTTTCATCAAAATTGTTTTAAGAAAGTCTTGGTTAAAACTTGGCAAGTCTTAAGACTTGAAATAAGACGTGATCAGTACTGATTAGCCGACGCAAGACGTGCATTTCACTGGAGAAGTACTGATCAAGACTTGAAACTCGTTCCGGGATGCCATTATACCCAATGCATTTAAATATTTTTGTCCAATGATCCGACTACTAATCAGCAGTTGCTTTTACTCTTATGTTTTAACATACTCAAGCGGATAATTTAATCCCTTATTCGGTTGTGATAGTTTCATATCAAGTCCCACGGGCCGCTGAGGCATGGCCGTGACCTTGGCAATTAAGTATATTAAAACATACGTGTAATAGCGACTGTCAATTTGCAGTCGGATTAATGAACAAAAAATCAAAATGCATTGGGTATAATGGCATTGGGTAAATTATTTTGTAACCAGATTTGTCAATATAATGATCCCCGACGTTTCAGAACCTCTGTAGTGAATAAAACCATATTGCAATTTTTCCCAAATTACCCACCAGTTTATAACCCGGGTCGAGAAACTTTTCTAAAAACATTCATCAATTTTGTACAAAAGCGCTGAAATGTGATAAATTTCGAAACAATTTAGCTCAGAAGCCTTGGTTAATAACGCACCGAAAAGCGCTCAAATCATGTACGAATTTTGCTGAACATGTGCTAACTTCTAAAATTTCAGAGTATTAAGTGCATATCTAATAAATTTTTAGCACATTCAGTGCTTTTTAGCGAATTTCATTTGAAATATTAGCGAGTTGAGTTCATTTCTGATAAAGAAAGGGCAGACACTGGGACTCGGGATCAAACCTTTTCTGTTCATATCTAAATACATTTTCAAATAACAATTTTGAAATAAACATTTCGAATAACATTTGCAAGCTGGAACATTGCAGGCATGTTTTGTCATAATTAAGTAGATAAGTTAATCCCCTGTTCGGTTGTGATAGTTTCATATCAAGTCCCAAGGGCCGCTGAGGCATGGCCAAATGATTATATTGCTAATTTATTAATCCTTATTTTATAGAAAGATTGAAATCGGGGTGAAATGATAGAGGGGTAAAAATATAGAGGGGTTAAATGAATAGGGGTGAAAAAGAGGGACACCCATTAGAACTATCTGGGATGGGGGCTGTCGCTTAAAATTATGTCATATACTAAACTTATTCGGTGTTTTTTTTGAATGATTAGTTCGTTTTGATTGTGACTGTTACAGAGGCTCGAATTTCCGTTACTTTTGCTCACATCCTTTCGTCTTTTGGTCTAAAAAGTCTTATTGGTGAAAAATAGGCTCAAGCCTCTGGCACCGATATTTTTTTATTTTTTATTTTACGATCAATCTATTTATCAGACATATTTTTAATAGCCGCCCTCATCTTCTCAGCCGGCTATTATAGCGCTCCTATTACAATTCAAAGAATTTGAATTGTATTGGGGCGCTGTGTTTTTTTTAAGGTGTGTTCACACATTTTTCAATGACTTTGATCTTTCAAAACGGGATAAACAGGTAAAACCCAGCGGGCATTAAGTTTCATTAGAAGCCCAAAGTGGACGTTAGTAGTCCTTCAAGTGCTGACGTTAGTAGTCCTTCAAGAGTGATGCGGCTGCTGGGATGGCCTCAATTCAAGGTTAAAAGGTCACTTTTAGGAGTTTTTTGGCTCAAAATGGAGCAATTTTTCATGTTTTTTATGATTTTTTTTGAGTTTTTTGTTTGATTGGTCTTAGGTTGAAGTTTTTAAAAGTTGATGAAGGCGCTTTGTGAAACAAAATTGCCTGTTATAACCATTTTTTGAGCTATATGTTTTGGTACGACAAACAAAAACACACAAAATGATACAAGTTTTTGCAATTTTTTCAAGTTTTTTGAAAATTTTTGTCATTTCTTGCGTTTTTCCAGCTTGAGGGGCCAGCAAATCTCCTTTAAGGTTTGATAATAGGGAACTGTATAGTTTCTACTAACAATGGAGTGGTTTTAAACATTTTAATGTCTCGAATTTTAGCATTTTTTAAAATAAAATCTGTAATTTTTTGAGGTTTCCTACTAAAGTTTGACAATTTTTAATATTTTTCCATTCTCAAGTGCCAGGAAACCTATTCCACGGTCTGAAAGAGTTACTGCATAGCTGTTGGTTTCACTGGAGTTGTTTTCAACAATTTAGCCTTTCGAATTATGAAAAGTTTCCGATAAAACTTGCAAGTTAATTAACTTTTTTTCAAAACATTTGTCTCCTATTCAGTTTTTTTGCCTAAGTAGCCAGATAACTTAATACAGGGTTTGATAGTATGTTATTAAATAGTTGCTAGGGGTAATTGGATAGTTTTCAACATTTTAATAGAACAAATTTATGTTTTTTGAAATTTAAAATTTTTTATAAATTATTGCCTATCGATCTTTGAACCAATTAATTTTTTAAGGCTTGGAATTGGTTTACTGGATAGCCCCTAGAGACACTAGAATCATTTCTTAAGGAATGCTTCTGAAGATAATAATATCGCGACTTTCAGCAGCCTTTCATTGAAGTTTGCAGTTGATTTCAATTTTTTTAAAATTTTTTGGTCATTTTCGAGTTAATCGATCTTCAAGGGCCAATTAATTTTTTCAGGCCTTGCAGATATAATACTGCACCAATTTCAGAAGCAAAATTTGGTTTTGAAGATATTCTTGAAATAGGTATATTTAAAGAGATCAAATTTTGCCTTAGTGGTAAAAGCTTAAAAGTTTGAGCAATGATTATATATTTGTTTAGTTTGTTTGATTGTTTGTTTCTCAATTTTTTGTGATGATTTTTGATTTTGTTTGTGTTTTAGCCGGCATTGTTGATTTGATATGCTGGTCGAGTAGAGTAATTCTAAATTTTCTTTCAATTTTTTGAATTGTATTTCAGGACTTGTCCTGCTATGTAATTTTTTTTTACTTCGTCGAACTTTTTTTCGCTTTAGCATTTTGCCGCTTTTTCGACATTTTGCGTGAAATCTTTTTGACTTCTCTAGGCTAGTTTCTCTCTTCTCTCATTCTGCTAAAAGTGAATTTGAACATCAGTTGCTCAGCAAAGCAATTCAAAATGAACAGAGTCAGTATAAAAAAATGAAGTCAGAAATAGAAACAGGATAAGCCCATAAAGCCCAATTTTAGGTGCCCGCTATTTGAACGTCGTTCCTGTAAGTCTTAGTTACCATATCTTATGCGTATTGGTAATGATAGTAGCCCCTGTAGCCTCTCTCGAAGAAACAGAAGTATGTTCAACTACGAAATGCCATCAAAACAAATCGGACTTAAAAAATAATTTTGTACAAAAATCTTTTTTTTTCAATATCTTCTATTCTTTCAATCCCAATCATGCTTATTGGAATCAACGGCGGCTATCTTCCGGCAATCTGCCGGGTATGTTTTGGATAGATATTATTTCCTCTATTGAGCAGGGCCGCCAATTGTGCCCTAACTGGGTTCTGTGGCATGGGTACAGTGTCACGCAACTACAACGTCGAGCCAGTGACTCTGAGGGAACTGTATATGGAGGAGGAGAGAGGGGGGTACTTTAACCGCGGATGTCCCGAAGATCAAATTTGCGCAAAAAGTATAGTCGAAGACAGGTATGTGACATGGTAAAAATAAAACCTAAAATACAATACAAAAAGTCATGAAAAACGATCAAAGTGTTTTAAAAATCCCAGACCTTATAATTAGATTGAAGGTCAAACTCCCTCCGAATAAAAAAATATTTAAACTTAAAAAAGAACACCGAGAAGATGATCAGAAAAAAACCGGAGAAACTGATTCAAAATATTATAAAGTTTATCGAATACAGTAAAACAAGCAGAGCAACGGAAAAATTTACAGACTGATACATTTGTTGATTAATCGCTCCTAAAAATACTAATCAATCAATTTTGTTGAAAATTTTGCAAAGGCCAACGCAAAATTAAAAAGCAAATAGCAAACGCTTTTTAATTCTGCGTTGTCATTTGCAGCAAAAAAAAACAAATAAACAAATAACGAAATTAATAAACTTACAAAAAACTATAAAAATTAATTATTTTTTCTTAATTTATCTCTTTCATTATCTGTTTAATTATTTTGTTCACTGTGCGCTTTTTTTATCTTTCTATCACTAACACACAACTCAACCTGGACACCACTTACTCTAAAATTGTTTTCATAAAACCGAACTTGAGTATAAGAGCATTTCAGTGCTAAACCAGCGCATTTCAGGAGTAAAATTTTATTTCAGTTCAGAAACATTGCATCTCCATCAAATTTTAAGTTTCATTATGTGCAGTTTTTCTTCATTATGATTATAATGCGTTCATAAAATTCGCGCAGGCTAAATTAATCCTGTGTAGTCTGAAAAATATTCATATCCCAAAATTAGATCTGAGCAGCATAATGTCATACTTTTAGGAGATTAGGTTGTAGGCAATTTCCACAAGGTCCATTTCCACAAGTGTTACAAGTACACACGCATATAAAATGAAACCATGTTTAGGAGAGTTAAGCAAGACGTATAATTTTTCTTGCAGTAATTTTAACTAAAAATTCAAACTAACCACTGTAAATTGCGAAATAAACAGAGTACTGCTCATCCAGACGAAAAAAGAATGTCTCTAGATTGACTGAACGCTGAGTTGCTCTACCAGCAAACTGCGTGAAATTGTAAATTTCATTTTTATTATTTTAAGCTAAATTAGACTTCCAGGAGCAAAATTCGGAAAAAGAAGTATTCAAGTTTTTCAAAAATTAAAAAAAACATCTGTTCCACATCTGTTTAATGCAAAATTTTCATCAAATCACAAAGACTAAAAATTTAAAATAGCCTCTTTTTGACCGAACAAAAAATATTCTCCAGATAAGATTTTTTTTCGAAGTGTCACATTCTGCTGAAAGTGGCACTAGTCCTAAGTTAACCCGAAAACCGAAATTACCAAAAAAGTAATTGAGACTGAAACTTATACAGCCAACAATTTTAACAAAAAATCCCACACTTTGGTCAGTCTCATGAAAACACACAACTTCGATTCAAGAAAATAAACAAATTTCTATAGAGATTGGTGTCACAATAAACTCACACAATCGCATCGAACTGAGCTCAAGGTGCATTTTTCAAACAATCAGAAGTAAATTAAAAACTGGATGCAATCTTTTTGCAATGCAACGTAAAATTTTCAAATATTTAATTCAAATTTCGATATTTTAAACCCATAGAGTTTCAAAATCACTCTATAAATTTTAGAAAACTATTTTCAATGCCGAACAAAAAAACTATATTTAATTGAATTTAGACTCATAATCAAAATCTGATACTCGGAACAATTTTACAACAGTTGTGGTGTTTCAAAAAAGATATCACAAGACTTCATACATTGTTGTCATCTAGCCGTGTAAATTTAAAACAACAAAGCTTTTGAAGCTCAGCTAAACACAATTTATGCTAAACAGTTTTAGGTCGGCTTAAATTAGTAGAACATTAAATTATTCTATTGGACTAATTAAGTAAGGCATCATTTTTACATCAATATTCAAGAACTAATTAATAGGTATCTTTTTTTCAGACCTCTTGTGCTCTCAAAAGCCTGTAGTTGAAATTTTGTTGTCAAACCCGCTCAAATTTTTGATGGGATTGGGAGATTATTTTTTTTCTTAAAAAACCGAACTGCAGTCTTCTTTTTGATAATGACGAACTGCCCATTTTCAGCAACCTGGAAATGTCCATCGGCTTTAGATGATGTTAATAGTTAAACCAATAGTTTCTAAACGATATGCTGAGGATAAATAATTTCTCGCAAAATCGAACTTGAAATACACTGTCTTGATTATACACTGACAGAATAATACATGGTAACCGTCAAGTTTTCACAACACACTCTCAAATAGAATTTTGTTGAAACAAGAAATTTCAATATAGCCAAAATGTCAAATATTTTTGCAAAGTAAATAATTAATAACTCCGTCATCATAATCCATACAACTCAATCTATTCTGGTATTTTGTGATAATTTAAAATCATACATTTGAAGCATTATTTGAATGATTTTTATGCTTCTTTCCTAAAAAAATAAAAATATCTCGAAAAATAAACATGCCACCATTATACTGTTCAACGGTGGTCGGATTTTTTTAATGCTGATTAATAAAAAAAATGTTCAATTTTTTTAATCTTTCCCGTTTGTGCCCCCCTCCCCCCAGTACGTTTTTCACCCCAGTACGAGATCTGCCATGTTTTGCTGTACTAATATTTCAGCAATCTGTGTCGTGGTGACTTTGGTGGACCTCTGTACATGTACTTTGAGAATTCTCGCTTTCCCATGTGCGTATACGGAGTAGCCAGTTACACTGGAGAGGACCCAGGGAGACCCTATGACAATTGCACTGGCGTTGCTCACTTTGCCAGTGTGCCATTCTACTATAGATGGATAGTCACTGTTGTTAATATGCATTAGAAGTACAAAATAAACAAAGAGTGTATTTCAAATTTTGAAAAAATTAATTGATTGGTTTATATGTGTATGTTAATGTCATTGATTTTAAAATTAAAGATATCGGTTACGCAATCAAAAACTTTGCCAGCTAGAAAATTTGTTCAAGATTTAAAAAGTGATCACAATGATGTTTGGAGTAGTTTTTGCAAGAAATTTGCAGCGCAGCTCAAAACTTAATTTTCTTGCAAAATTCATGCAAGTAATTGAGTTTGCCATATTGCACGTTATTGAATTTGTCAATTATTGCATGCATAACAGATCATAAGGCCTTGCAGATCACAGTTGGCTTATCTCATGATACATTTCACGCTGATACTATTTACGATATGGCATAGCTAAGGATAACTGATTTCACTAAATAAAATGGGTTTTGTTTACGTCTTAATTGCCTTATTCTCCATACTCTCAGATTTTCTTTCATAAAACAACAAAGCTGTTAATTGCAACAAAAACTTAGTTCAAAATCAACTGACAATTAACTTGGTTAACATGATATTCTCATCAACACAGCAGATTAGCAGTTCATTTAATCAAATATCAGCAGTCCGTTTCTTTTCTTCACAACAAGAAATAGGCCTCTTGCAATATGCTTTTGTTCTTTCATAAAACTCGTGAGCACCATTAACCTCAATTCTTTAATATGTTAATAACTACTTCAAACCAAAGAGATAAAAGCCTGAGTCGATTCTCAATCTCCTCTCTAACGTGTTAGCAGTTACATGACAATATACCCAATGCCAAAATATCCAATGTTCCAACACACCCAATGCCATTATACCCAATTTATTCCTTTTGATCTTTACGTTCAATATTTCAACTAAACATGTTTTCACACAATTAAGCTGATAATTTAACCCCTTGTTCGGTTGTGATAGTTTCATATCAAGTCCCACAGGCCGCTGAGACATGACCATGGTCCACGAGGCATGGCCTATTATGCACTAATTAAACATAACGCTAAATAATCCTTCTAGTAGTTTCATCATTAGGATAAGTTATCCGGTATATTTTGGGTATCTTGTTATATTGGGTATATTGGCATTGGGTGTTGTACACTGTTTCAACATTATAAAACGGTCATCACTTATTAATTCACAAAATGATTAAGATGAACAACTGAGAAAAATATTGCAAGTAATTTGGCGATTCTCTGAAAACTCGACATCAAGAGAAACTTGTATGATTATTTAAGAAAATCGGCCAGTTTCTCTCAACTTAAAATAGGCCAATATAAATAATTGGCTATAAAAGGCGACAAAATAAGTAACACAAAAACCAATTTATGTTCATTTGACCTGCTCCGGTGTTGTGGTATGGGTATTTTTTTGATATATTACCCAATAACATTGGAAAGTATGTATCGATGTAATTTCGATAAATCCCGGGAAAAATGTTGGTAACTACATTTACAGGACCATGCAAAAATCGGTAGGTTTTTTGTAGGCGTTTGGGAAAAAAGATAACTCTAAACATTGGTAAAAAAAATCAATTATTGGTGATCAAGTTTCAATATGACCTGATCAGTTGAAAATGTTAGGTATTTTAGATGTAAAACAGAGAAATGAAACTCTGATATGGTCAGAACTGAAGCATCAGCTAGTACATGACAAATTAAACTTAAAGACAGCAATAACTCGTTTTGAACATTCACAACATAACAGGCACACAAAGAAAAAGATGAATTTTTCTTTATTAGGGATTTTTGCTTCAACTTTTTGAGCCCGCTCGGATCTCTTTAACATCTCATTTAGTTGATTCTCTCCACTTAGATAGACAATTCAAGTATGCGCCTCGCACATTAATTGCTACGTATATAATTTACACTATTTAATTTCATGGTCTCCATGGAGACAGAAAGTATACACCCGGTTGGAGTCCCATAGAATCCTATCGTTGGATCATAGATCATTCGTGAAAAATCCAAACCCACTAGTGAATAATTGCAATATCATAATTCCATGGATGGATCATAGTGTTTTCACGAGAACAAATACATTTTAATTGGAATGAGATATCGGGAAGAGGGGCGAAAATGAATAGATTAACCCCAAAATGTTACAAAAGAAAAAGTTAAGACAATTCATAATTGTAAAACTTTTCATCGTATCTGCTTTATGTAATGAAGGCATCTTAACTACACATAAAATAAATAACTTTGAAGTTTGAAGAAGATCGGATCATAGACAATCCTTGACTAAAATTTTCGCTTCTAAATTGGATGCTCTTTTTAAACTACTAAAACTGGTTTAAATTCTGAAAACAGATTCTAGTCATATGAAACAAAAAAACAATCACTAGCCTGTAGCCTCTTTAAACATTTGCTTGACATTTGTTGTGTATACAAATGCATAAGCGCGAGCAATGTGAGCGAGAAACGTATGCGACTTTAAATTTCAATTGTATGCGTAACAAAACAAGCAGCTATAGCGCAGTTAGTATAGCACCGCACTCTCAATATATGGACCAGTGGTTCGAGCCCCAACACGTCAAACCCTACGAAGCAAAATCAGTATTCTAATATATTTGCTTTGAGCAACGAACAGCTTGAGAGCGGTTTTAAGCTAAACGAGCCCGATTTAGTCTCAGATGACTTAGATATAATATTATTAGAGAAACAAAATGCATTGAAGGTTTTAATTTTACGGACAAAACAAGATTAAATTACGTTACACATGAGCTGAACTGGCCGTTATTGGCTCCCAAAACGCTAACTGGTCTTATCTAGCCTTTTTGCCGCCATTGTTACTTTAGCTACCTTATGTGTGCAAAATGAGGTTTGTTATATGTGATTGAAAAGGGGTAATCGTTGAAATTACGTATTGTTTTCTTCAAAACAGATTTTTTTACCGTCTTCCTGTCCTTCGATTTTAAGACTTTATATAGCTGGAAAAGCATTATAAAACATGCTTAGTTTAAACTTTTGAAATAAGTCTGCAAAAAATAATGTGGCATTCTGAACTGATTTTATTTACCATTAAAGTTCCTTGAAGGTTTTCAACAATCTGAAACCAGTATAAAAAATTCTATCCAGTCGCTCGCAAAAAAATTGTTCTAATTGAATTTAATCTCGTGTACACTTTTGGTGTTACCGGTGTTAATTATAAGGATGTGTTATCCGTATGATACTAAGTTATGAGTATCTGTGCAGCTTCATTACTAGTTCATAAATTTTTTGACCGAAATTGGACGCTCTACCAAAAAGCGTAAGATTTAAACCAAAACATTGTCAGCCAGCCGTACTGCAGACAGCCCCCCCCCCCCCCAGGTTTCCAGTTTTCAACGAAGGGTGTAACCGAGCGCCAAGTAAACACGTTTTCGGATTTCAAGCACATCAGTTTTTGACTTTGTATTCCGATTTTTTCAAACGAGTCTGCAAAATTACGTAAGTGTCGTAGTGTATTTGAAGTTTACACTTGACCTATAATATTCCAGATGTTTCAGTGCTGAAATAGGCTGATCAGTGTTGTAGCGTTTTGAAGCTTAATTTTGGCCTGTGTTTTGTTTATTTACCCCAACCTAGGTTTTTTTTGCACTGCAAAGCAAATATTTAAAATTAAAACAACGAGCTTTTTTTTTATTTTTTTTTCACGCCAGAAATTTTACTTGAAATGTGGACATTGTTTGTCAACTTTGTGGCAAGATAGTTGGAAATAGAAACCACATGTAAAAAATGTTTTGTTTTCTTAAACTTTTCCAGAATTTTTACAATGTGTTGGATTAATTTATTGTCACGACCTAGTTTGTACATTTTCAAAGCAATAATTTTCTGTTATAAAGCTACGATGTTAATTTTTCCAAAAAATTTCCCAGGATATTTGAGTACAAAGGGAATTGCTGTTTCAAACCACTGTTGCACACATTTTTTAGTCGAAATCATAAATAATAGCTCCAAATTTCTCATATTTAGTGTTATTTTCTTCTTCTTGAGTTGAAAAACCAGGAAAATTAATTAAATTTGCATTATGTATATGACTGTTTGTTTGCATTTAGTCTGAAAACTAAAATAAACTGACATTTTAGTTATTTTCTGATTCATCGTCAAAACATACAAAATATATTCTTATCGAGAGCCATTTCCGTAATGCATTGATGGCGGGCAATCAAACCACCTCCCCCCCCCCCCATTGTTTAACTAGAGGGAACAGGTTTCCCTTCCTGCTCTTCACTTTGTTCAGACGATTCCACATATTTTAATCAATTTACATCCTCGTTCCTGGAATCGAAGACTAAAAAGACGAAAATGACTCATCGTTAAAATTATCATATTGAACTATGCAACTATGGTTAAATTTGAAGTTTTTCTTCATTAAGTGACCCTCGTACATAATTCATGTTTGATCTATTCGGTCCCCCTCCCCTCCCCCTTATCCCCACACCCTCCAGCTAGTGAGCAGAAGAAAATTCCCCCCTCCCCCGAGCTCGCGTGAAATTTTCATCTAGTAACGTTTTCTACAATAGCAAATAATTTTTGGCGGACACACGCTGCACAGCCGGGGGGGGGGGGGGGGGGGCAAACACAATAAATCCTTCATTATAGAGTACCCCCAAATACTATTTGCAGTTGTTCAGCACCTTACTACAAAAAAAAAATAGTAGCTTTTGCCCAAACTTTCGTCTGAAATGCACGTTCGTCCAGTAGAGCACCGCCATTTTCTTCATTGAATATTGTTGTGTGGGTTCACGTGACATTTAACTGATGAAACCTAATTAAGTGTCGTGAATTAGTTTTTCTTTCAACCACTTAACTATATTCACGCAAACCGCACAAGATATAAATTGACGGCAAATTAAGTGAAAATGCTCTTTCTACGTCAATGGTTAAAAATAGTTCATATTTAAAAAAAACATTAACTTTCAAAAATTTTCAGCGTTAAAATCATTAAAAATCACTTTTATTTTTAACACATAATTGTGACAACCATGAAGAAATGAAATTGCAAAATTGCGTTCTTGTTAAAAATTACAAATTTTTTCCCTTAGAGGTGAAAAATTTCTAATTAACGAGTAACAGAAATGTAGTTTGTTCAGCTAATTGAGATAATGATAAAGAGCAAAACTGCTTAATTGAGTTCGCGCACTTTTTTGTTGATTAACCAATAACTGTGAAACTCCTTGTTGGCTAAGGAAACAACAATAACAAGGAAAGATATCCCACGTTTATTTTTGCGTGAGTAGGAGTTCTCTTTTTGCCACGGAAAATCAATTTCTGTAGACTTGCTGTGATCAAATTTTAACTGATGGAAGGAAAATGTGTAGGTACGTGTTTTTGAAAAAAAATAATTGTTTCAAAGCTGAAGAGCATGTTCGGTCACGTAACATAGTACTCTTTCTATGTCTCTTAAGTCGATTAATAATGAAACAGTTCCTAGATTAAATTGACAAAAGTTAACAATTAACTCTTCTGAAGTTCTAAATAAAAACAAGCTGTTCTCAAGGATCGCAAAAAGAATTGCAGAAAGGGTATTCATTATTTATTGCGACGATAAACTCAAAGTCCTGGTTTGCAAATTCGTAACAAATCTTAAGAAAAAGAAAAGCCCGTTGTTTGCTCTCCGCGAAAGGTTACAGGAATTATTTGGGTCACGTAACTCATTTTGCTGAGACTTTGCGCGTGCTTATTTACTTTTGTCTGACCAATTTGGCAATCTGTCAGGCAAACACAGCCAAAAAATCTCGTTACGGGGTATATGATTTACGGTGTTTTCGGCGTATTTTTTACGGTGTCAAGACAAACTTCGCAATGTGACAGAAAACCAAAAAAACTCAATATTTTATCTTAATGTTGAAACAGCCAAAAGGTTTATTTAACATAATTTTTAGCTACTGCATATGATCATGCCTCGCGAGCAATAGTCATGCATCAGTTGTCTGAGGACTTGGTATGAAAATATTTTAACTGAACATGAGATTAAATAAACAATCCAGTTATAAGAAACATGCTTTTAATGCAAGTTTGTTATCGGATTGTTAAACGAAAAGATCAAAGGGACAAATTGGGTATATTAGCTCATTGGCTATATTGGCATTGGGTATATTGTCGTTTAACCTGTTAAACAGTGCCAGAATATCGGAAACTTTTCTACTCATAGGCACTAGTTTCGTCGGGGCATGAAACTTGTAACCCCAGGCGTTCCTGACTTAAAAGATAATTATTGACTCTCCCGGAATAAACTTGAATTGACAATCATTATTGTTTCATTTAAGCCTCACTGTTTTTTATAAGAAAAGCAGTACCAGCAGACATCAGAAACTGAAAAGTTCATCGGCTTTGTAAGAACATCATAAAATTGATATTAAATTCTTATAAAGCCGCAATATCGGAAGGAGAAACAATTAGAAGTTCATCACAAGGAAGTTTACTTGTTATTAAGTTAACTCTGGGCATATGCATCAAATGTACTTCGCCCAAAGTATAGAAGCTGATCCTCTGATAGCAAAAAAAAAGATAGTGACTGAGACAATCTACTGTAAGACACCTACAATCACTCAGGATAGAAACAAACCGATATCTGATAGTACAACCATTCTCATAACTAAGTATTGGCGAGGAACCAAACGCAACTTCGAAAACAAAAGTTCCCTGTTCCTCACACTTCTAGTAATGAGCTTTGTACTTCCGCTCCTCAGCAGCTTCAAGGGCGTAACATGAATTCTGTGCTGGATTACAGATTGTGTCTGCTTTTAGGGACAAAGTAATGGTAACTTCAAAAACGGCTGGGCAACTAATTTTCGAAAAAGGACGAAAGAAATTAGAAATTACTTGGTCGGCTTTTGCAATCAGGAATAAAATTTTTCTAAAGAACAGACAAGAGATTTCATGGCAAAAAGACACTGCGTGATCATAAAAACGTTTACCGTTTCTCAATTGAAAATCTAGTACCTTCGTTCAATTTCAAGTATCGGTAATCCTAGGCAGTTATTTACAACGACTCGAAAATTGTTCACATGCAAAAGCAAGCTCGAGGCCGGACTAGGTGGAGCACCTAGCCTGGCCCCTGCTTGTAGTTTGTAACGGCGAAAACGGGCGAGTGGTTTCTTTCATATCTGTTTGTGTTAACAAACTGGAAGGAGCTATTCTCGTAAACCTCATAATTTTTTGTTTGAATGAAACTTGAAACTTCCAGATTAAAAAGCAATAATACAATATTTAGGAAAACTTTGGTCTTGCAACCAAAACCTGATAGATTATCATTAAGACTTGAAACTGAAAAAGAACATACATCATAAGCTGCTCAAAACGGATCCGTATAGACCTTTGTACATAATAGCCGGACAGCTAATAGGAATGCTCACTTGCAGCCAAAGCATTCTTCATAAAGGTTTTTTCTGGTTTTGTTGGTACTCGATAAACAAATGTAAAAGTTTCAATACGCTACCTTTACTCTTCTACACAGCTGTTACAGAACAACTAAACAATGGACTTGAAATAAAATGCGAAAAATTTCCTCTGCGAACAATATTCAAAACTCGTGAAAAAATTTAAGCAGAGCCGCAGATTGATCTTTTGCATTACATTGAACCGCATGTAGCAATAGTTCGACATGCAATTTTCTGGGGTATTTTCTTTGGGATGCATAATGTTCTGGTGAAGCGCAGACGGAAAAAATCTCATCAACGAAATGGTAACAGAAAAGCTTAAATTTGAATGTATCGAAGACAACTCATACTGATATATAATACGACGAACAATTGTATATAAGTCAATGGGCTTAACCAGTTGATCATAAAAAGGGCTTTGTTATCTTTTTGTTTGTCGTTTTTCTTCTCAGATTAAAAACGGTAGAACAATTTCATTAATTTGTTTTTAAAGTATAATATATGTGGCATTCTGTCAGTGCCACCATGTTTGTCTCGCGCCATTTCAAAAACAGAGGTAATTAAAGAAATTATCCGCCTTCTCGTCGGATGAACATGTTTTTCTTGATGACCTTCTGAAACTCGTATCAAGTGTATCAAGTGCTTATATTATTCGTCAAAAATAAACAACATGAAAATAGTCGAAAATGCAAGAGACTTATTACTGAATATTTTTAGGAAAGGTTTTCCAATATTTTCCGTATTTTTTGAATTTGCAGTTGTCCACAAAAAGTTTGTTAACTAATTCCTATAGAAACAACTAAATGCACAATACTATTGAGATATAAAAAAACATCAATTATATGAGAACATTAGGCAGTAAACGTGGTCACTTCAAACATTGATGGCATTTAAAACCAAATCCATTCTCGTTTAGTAACAAAAAACTTTAAATCTATCAAAGATTTATTTGTTTGCCTTCAAGAAACATTAACACCTTGGCTCAGAAGACTGAATACTTTCTTGATCAACTTAAGTACAACAAATCTAAACATAACCGACTAACGTCGGACGAATTGCTCTCAAACGACCGGCGAGCAGTTTGCTTCGTCAATAAAAAGCCATGGTTTATTGAAGCTAGCGCTAGCTTGATTGGACTCTCCAACTTTTAGTTTTCTAGCTCTGTTAGTAACCAAATCAAATAGAAAATTGATGTTTACAAATATTGCAAAAGTTAAGAGAAAATCTTCCAGATTTTGCAGTGAAAATGTTCACAACTATTTTTGCTCTCCTGAGTTATGTCAAGTAACCCATCTGCAAGACTTGAAAAACTTCGTTGGCCAATAATGATAGTTAAACTCAAAAAAGGACAAAAACATTCAAAAGTTTTGAAAACAATAGCAAATTTTAACAAAATTTAGCTAAAATTCAGGACATTAAAAACTTCAAAACCATTTCATTGTCTCAAGAGACTATCCAGGATTACCATTTCAAGCTTTAATTAGTTTTACTGGCTCAAAAACGTCCATAAACTTGGAATATGACAATAATTTTTCGAGAAAATAAAAAACTAAATTTTATCAAAAAGGGCTAAAGCTGGATTCATTAAAATATTGATAACAATTCCATGGAGGAGGTCCCTAGGACCCTGGTGCCGGAAAAAAATGATAAAAAAGTCAAAAAAGATTAAAAAAAACTTGAAAAATTGCGAATAATTGAAAAATGCTGATCCTAAAATCTTGAAAAACCTTCCATTACATCTAGAAGCTATGCAGTAACCTAAGCTCAAGATCTAGTGGAGGTTTTGTGGCTGTTGTGTTTGGCGAAACCAAGAGAATGACAAAAAAATTCAAGAAGTTTGAAAAAAATTAGTTGCAAAAATTTTTCAATAACTCATCATCAAACTCTAACTATGATTTTCTGTTAGGCTGAAGAACTTGAATATATTAATAAAAACTAATAAACTGACAATAGCGATAATAAACTGACAATAAATGTTAAAAAGAATTAAAAATTGTAGGTTTTGTCAAAAATGTTGAAATTCGTGATGTTGAAATCTGGAAAAACAATTCATTACATTTAGAAATTATACGGTGCCTACTTTTGAACCCTAGAGGAGGAGAGGAGATTTTTCGAGTCTTGATCTTGAGGCTGGAGAAACCTAAAAAGCAAAAAAAATCTGAAAAACATCTGAATGTTTTATAAAAAAAAATTGTTAAATTTTGTCATATTAAAAAACTGAAAGCTATTCCATAGCAAATAAGATTCTTTCAGTAACTTATTATCAAAACTTTAAGGACGTTTTCTGGCCCCTGCGTCGGGAAAGAAGTGGATAATAAAATATAAATGTCAAAAAATTGGAAAAATTTGCACGTTTTGTTAAAAAAGGCTAAAATTCGTTATGTTAAAACGTTGAACCCATTCTACTGCCACTATAAACTATGCAGTAACCTAAAATAAAACCCTAAAGGAGGTTTCTTAACGCCTAGGGCTGAAAAAACCAAAAAATGACAAAAATTTTAAAAAAAAAATTTGAAAAAGTTGGTGAAAATTAGTATAAAATTGCGTGTTTATAGCGATCGGTTTTTCGTCAGTAGGCACGGGAGGCGGGGTGGGGGTTGAGGGATGTACACCGGGGTTCTGATAAGGAGGGGGCAACAGTGGGGGCAACAGCGCAGTGGGGGATGGGGGCAATAGGGGGGTCAACAGTCGGGGTGTCGTCAACCTTTAAGAACCGCCCTTCACAACATAAGTATAAGTCTCCTAAACAGTTTGAGCTGAAACAGAGCTGAAAGGCTCTAAGAGCACTTAATGCCCACTGGGCGCTACCTGTTTGTCGCGTTTTTGAGGACGAAAAGTCAAAAGCGTCAGACGAAAAATCGGTCAAGCATAAAATCGCATTAAAAAAAGACCGACAGTACTAATATAATTGCTACAAACTTCGTTTGAGAGCAATTAAAAAGCTGTAAAAAGGCGAAAATGCGAAAAAAAGCAAACGAGATTGAACATAACAAGTTTTTGTTGAAGTATATTCTAATAAAGGTTTCAAAAATTCATGAAGAAATATCTTCTGACAATAAGCTGAACAAATTTGCGTCTTACATGCGTTCTAATGCCTTGCGGAGAATCATTTTTTTGGTGAGTTTGCCTTAAAAAAACATTTATTTCTCATTAGTTTTTTAATAGATTTTTTCAGCGAATATATCTCAAGCAAAGGCAAAAAATCATCTGAACTCTGCTTTCTGGTGCAATTTTAGGAAAAATGATTAGTGCTGTATGTTTTTCGGCAAATTTTTTTAAAAAATCTTTACAATCAAATATGCACATTTTTGACAGTTGTGTACAAAAGAGCGAATCTGTTCTAAATATTTTTTTCTTTCAAATCTACGACTGATCTTCATTCGACAAGTTATCCAGCGAAGTTATACTCAAAATTTGGGCTTGTTCGGTATTGCGCAATACAATATCTTGTTACATTTTCTACATTTAGACTAGTTGAAGACTAAAAAATGAGCAACTATAAAATAGAAAGCACGCTTGATCAAGACTTGAAATGTGTTCCGTGAAATATTTTTATCACACTAAGGGGACATAAATCAAAAAATGCCGTAAATCAAAACGGATATAAATCAAAATTTGTATCTTCACATGCAACAGCACAGAATTTTCTCATTAATTGGACTTCTATAAAAATTTTTTCAGCACCATATTCTGGCTGTGTAAAATGTGAAGAAACTTTTAGCTTCCAGCCCGAATGGAGAAAATTTTGAGCAGCTTCAAAATTTAAATATCAAAGCTTAAGCAAAATTTATGAGGTGAGTTCAAAAAAAAAATAATTTTTTTTAAATCCTGTGAAAATTTTTGTTCTTTGTTGAAGCTACTTTCCATAACAACCATTACAGCCCGCGCAATAAGTTTTTTGATGCATGCTAATTTAATTACGGCGCCTCAACATGAAAACGGTAATAAAAACAGAGTTTATTTCAACTTGGATATTGGAATTGTCGTATATTTGTTAACTTGTGTTTGCCCTGTTGTTTGTGCGTGAGGCAATGGGTAAATAAACTGGTTATAAATTATAACCCGCTGGTAATGTCCTTTTGATCCGACTCAATTCAGATCTGCGCAGGGTGGGAGGGGGAAGAAAATGGAAATGCGATACCTGTAAACATCAAGTAAACAATATATTGGTAAACAAAATATCACATTAACCCAGACAGCATGAAATGATTTTAACCTACATCCTGAAATTTTGTAGCCGCAACATTCAGAATTCATTAAATTCACTTCCTTAGCTACATTTTCAGCCCAATTTTAAAACAAAACAATCGTTTTGTTTGAAATAATTCCGCCGTGAAAAGCTGTGCAGTCTAAATAGGATGTAATCATTAAATCAGCGTCAGTTCACTAAGCAAGAATTTGCAAAAAGTAGAAAAAAACGGCAAACTTTGGTAAACCCCACCCACCGACTACCCTAAATGAAATTAAGCTTTGAAAACAAAAAATCATTTCAGCTAAGCTGGAAAATTATCTTTTCACATTCCGGCTGATAGAAAGAATGCTAGGCAAAAAAACACAAACAAATGTTTGTTCAGTTTTCGCAGTTAAATTGGTGTGCAACACATGGGTAAATTAGGTCATTTGTTTCCTTCGTCCGCAAGTATTTGCGGTGACTACCCTAGTCGAAAATTAATGAAAAATTTACAAAAATTTATAAATTTTTTTGAAATTAATGGATTATTTATAAATATTTATAAACTGGAAAATAATGCAAAATTTATAAAAATTTGGACAGTGAAACTGGCAAATTTTTACAAGAATTGTAGTGAAATATTTTCGGACTCAAGATTTAATTTCAATCCCCTGCCTTCGTGAAGCTGTCTGTGTGACGATGAGCGCTCACTTAAGCATAGCTTCAGGTTGACCATAACCTGACCAATTTTTACATTAGTCTTACATTCCTTAGCAACTTTTGGAACCTCAACCTAGAAGCTGCTGTTGTTTTCTCTGCGTCACAAAGCTGTTTGTTTTTTTTATAAACAGATCCTTATTTGCCATCCATATAAAAAAGTAGAAAAATATTTCATTGCGAGCAATTAGCCAGCAGCATAAAAGGCTAAACTCAGAAGAAAGTTTAAACTGCTGGAGTATATCTTCATCTTCAAGAAGAGGTTTGCCGTAAAGTTCAAAACTCAGCTGTACAGAATAACAACCCACTTGATCGAAATAGATTTCCTTGAGTTGCTCATTCAAAAATGTGAAATCTAAGTTTGATCTCAATTTCCGCTAACAGTAATTTCCTTTTCTTTCATTTTTGAGCCAGATTTTTGAAAAGCGTGACTAAATTCTCTCAAAAAAAGTTTTCATTACCTTTGTAAAGAATGATCACTAATAATTTTTTTAAGATGTGTTTAATGATACATTCAAATTATACTGGTCTTTGCTACGTCTTAATAAACTGCACGAAAAATAAACATTCAAAAAAACTTGATTATTGTCTTCGTAACGAACATGTTGTTCCAACACATCAATTGATTTAAAAATTGTTCAAAATTGAATAAATTGAATAAATTGAATAAAGTTAGCATCGCCCTCGATGTGAATCAAAGTTAAGTTTAAAAGATATATTCCTACTTAAAAGGATAATTGGCGAGTTGCTCTATAGTAATTAAACGTTTTGATTGGTTCCAGAATAATTCGAAATAATTGTAGTGTCATGATATATTAGATAAAATGGATACTATTTTATAATTTTAATCTATGTCCAACTGTCTGCTGTTTATACTCCGCAAAACCTCCCCTCTGCACTAAAAGCGAGGCATAAGATGAAAATAAAAGAGCTGAACAAAAAAGCTGAGCGGTTGCAGGAAAAAAGCTGCAATGGCTTCAAAGATCTGTAGTCCTAAAATACAAATGAAAAAATTGAGACCTATAAAATTTGAAAAAAATGAATGTTTCAAGCAAACTGTTGTGACGCCTCTCTGATTGAATAACATATAAATGCCGCAAATTTGCCCTCAAAAAACTTTTTGTTAGGTTGAAATATTAGATGAATTCAACTCCAATTGAAGTTCGCAAGAATCAGTTTACGTATGATGAAAAGTTACATTGAAAGTGAGTTAAAAAGCTGTTGACAAGAAAGAACAAAATACTGCTCTGCAAATGTGAAAATAAAGTTTTGAAGGCAATTTAATCAAAAATGTCCAGAAGGAATGAATTGAGGTTGATCTGAAGCACATGTGACGTCATATGTCAAAATAAAAAGATTTGGCGAGGAAAAGGCAAAGCAGAGCACAACTTTTCTTCAAAGATGAAATAAATTGGCCAGCAGAACAATAAACTTTGCTCCTAAAATATGAGAATTCAAGGATATTAGCTTTTCAACTGTAGTAGTTTATAGTATGACATATAAGACACAAAACAGGGCAGCATATGAAAGCAAAAAGACTCTGAAAAATCTTGAAAATTTGAAAAACTATCTATTATTTACTTAAAATTTAAGTGTTCTTGGTACCTATGTCCTCATAAACTTGACAAAATGAAGTTTTCTACTTCGATTTAATCATTGCTACATTATCTATCTAATTTGTCTGACACAAAAATCACTAAAATCACTGCAGACCATGTAATTTGAAGATGGACAGAGAAAAATGGTTTGAGATGTAGATTTTCATCGGCAAAGACTTAAAAAAAAGTTCAAGAATTTGAAATGGCACAAACTAGTGTCCTCAATATCATTATTATGCTTCCAAACAATTCAATATTAACACATTTTCATGCTTTGTAAAGTTTTTTTTGGAACTTTCATCTGAAAAATATGAAAACATTTTTCAAAGGAAAAACAAAAAGATTGCCATATGGATTAATATTTTTTAAAAAGTTGCTATCATTAACATAAACTCATTGACAAATGTAAATTCATAAATGAAATTTTGCATTTTGAACTGCTTGTTATTTTCGATATTTATATCAATCGACGAATATTCATCAAAAGTTTAGGAGATCGTAGTTCAGAAAAACTGAGTGAGAGGCCTACTTTCAGAAAAAATCCATATAGTAAATGGCCAGTTTTCGGCAAGCTGTCATGAGTTGAATTCCACGTGAAATTTGTTCAACGTAAACATTAGGTCATTGAAATCACGATGCAAATTTTTCATAGTGCCATGAACTGATAGAGGCATGATCAAGTGGAACAGATTTTACTTGAATTTCAATTCACGGTTGCTTATAAAGACTGGCCAAATTCTTTCTATATTTTCTTTGTAAGTAGACCTGTTAGTTTTTTCTGAATTAAGATCTGCTTGTCTTCTGATGAACATGCGTCACTTCATTTTAAAAAATCTAAAGATACCATCAATATGATGCTGACTAAAATTGATTTCAAAAACGGGCCGTTTACCAAGCATATTTTTTGTAAATTGATTTTTGAGTTAACGAATGTACCTTTACAAACATTCTCAATCATTTGAATTGATTAAAACATCTTGCAGTTTTTGTAGCAGATTTTTGTTAGCTTTTCCTGTCAGTTGGTGCACCGTTTTGTCAATTTTTTTTATATCAAATGCCCAATAGATTTGCTGTTGTGCCTTGACATCATTGTGGGAAAAATTATCCGCATGCAAAATATTTGAAAAATTTGAATCAAACGAAATGAGCAATAAAGAACTATAGTGCAAAAAATTTTCACGTCATAATTTCTAAGCTGTCACAACACTAATTTCGATGCAAGAAAATTGTATTTGCTCTTTGACGTTGTATATCTCAGACAAAGTTTCCTGTGTTAATACATTTCTGCCACAATTCCTTCAGGAAAAAAGTGCAAACATTAAAGTTTCAGTAGACATAACGCAGAAATATCAGCACAAATTAATCCTGTCAACGGTTTCATAAATTTTAGTTCAAACGAAAAATAGTATCTTGCGTTTTCGTGTTCTACTTAAGCAGTGAATTTATTCGATCGCACAAAATGAGCAGTACTTGTAAATATAACATTATTTTTATGTTTTAGTGTAAATTATGTAATATCTGTCTTTAAAAGTATCTTTTCAAAAAATTCAGATTCCTTCATTTTACAAAAACCATCTTCGCCCAAATTTTGTTTGATATAGATTCAGCTCGATTTCATCAAGCAGACAACGATCACCAAATTTTGAGAAGTGCTAATTAATCTGTACGATATTTGAAGTAATTTAGTATCACAAATAAAAACGAATTCGATTTTCCTCAGTCAAGGGTTGGAAAAGAGAGCTCTTGCAAAGGGTAACGTCTATCTAATTAGTGAAGCGTGAGCTAAGGTGAACAGAAATGAAAAAGTACAAATATACCACCCCAAGTGGCCTAATTTCCTCAGACCATAATGACTGTTCCGTTCCTTTGAGTTCAAAATGACTACGTCAAATATAATGCAATACAACTGCACTGCTTTCTGTCAAATTTGCCCCCCCCCGCCCCCCCCGCCCCCCCCCCCCCCCCCCGAAAAAAAAGTTAGTCAAAACAAATTTTATGCTGTAGCTGAATAGCATAAAGCATGTCAATGTTTTCTAAACCAGAATTTTTATAACTACACGAACATGTACCAAAATTGTGTAACTTTACTGTATACGATTCAGGTAATACCATCAAATTTGGTCTAATCACTTTTTCTAGATATAAAATTTCTAGCTAAGTGTGTAAAAAACCGATTAAATCTGTCGGAACTTTGTGGACATTGTTTGGTGATCCGTCTTTTCTGATACAAATTTTGGTATATTTTGACTTTTCGTAACTTTTTTGCCCTGTTTTGTTATTGAACGGGTGAAATTTATTGTGCCTTCAAGCGGAACTTCAAAGCGTTTGAGTGACTGATTAGGATTTGCATATAAATTAGACAGCAGCATATTACCCCCACCTCTCTTTTTCTTTATTTCTCCCAATTTTTCGTGGAAAAAAGACGATAGATCGAATAATCTTTTACATTTTCTCTATCTATTCTCTGTAAGTCGGTGGGAGAAAAAGAAAGGGCGCTAATTGAAAATAATAAGGGTTTTCACAACAGCAGGCTTAAGCACAAAATCAATACCCTCACACACACTTACTTATCCTCTCCAATTTTTTTCACACATTTTTTTTGGGTAAAGCATTCTTCTGGCTGTAAAAACATCCATTCTAATCCCACGACTTCACCAACCCCCCCCCCCCCCCACCACCACCACCACCTCCACCCACCACCACCAGTTCAACTAGGTTAATCTACACATCTTTTCGTCTTGATCAGGGGTATTTTTTTTCATTTTTTTATTTTTGTCTGAAAGTCCTGTTCCAGCCTCCCCCCCCCCTCACCTCTTTGTGAACAATTAATCCCCGTCACTCGCGTCGCCCACACTTCAAAATATTCGAAACGATCGATAAATTTACCTCCAAACCTAAGCCCCCTCATCACATCAAAGCATAGATTGCTATGCACCCCCACTCTTCACTCAATAATCTCCTGGAATTTTCTAGAGCAATTCCTCAATTTTACCCTCATTTTGAGGAAAAAATATTGAATTTATCCCCAGTTGCAGCAAAAATTAGTTGCTTATACGGCAGCCAGATTTCCGGATTTGTGAATTAAGGCATTGTTTTGAAAATAGTGCGCTTAGATTACGCTGAAATTTCCTTTGAAAATTTGATCTAAACAAAAAGAAACTAAGCCGGCGGTTGTTTGTTCTTGCTTACTTCCTTATGTCTGGATTTTTAACGTATTGAGGAGGGGGTAATTTGGGTGTTGGGGGGGGGGGGGGTACTATGAAACCTTAATTAACCAAATTGTATGAAAGATTTCCGCAATCCTTCAAAGGTACAGGCGTCAAAACGTATAAAATTAAGCATTATTTTTGTGCCGGCTTTGAAAATAAAAAAAGTATACTACTGCAATATAGCTGGCTTATTCTTTTGTTATGAAAATGGTACATTGTTATAGGTAAGTTGCTCTTTTTGAAGTACTAAATTGTGTACAGTATTGAAAAGAGACTTTTTGGCTCGCACAATTTGTCAAACGAACAATAAAACTCCAGACAAATTTCTTATTGTTTTCTTAGAAGCACAGCGACAAAAAGGCACCACCAACCTACCTACAGTCAGCAGGAAAACAATAGATCACTACAGAACAAAATAATGAGAGCTTTCACGAAATTGTTCAAATTAAACAAATATTGCTTAGTGGATTTCTGAAATGACCTCTTTTTATTGTCAGATAGTGTCGTTCTGTCATAGTTAGCGGATACAATTTGACCTTGTAAGTGATCACGCACGACTATCCATAAAAATGTGCATTCTTCAACCATCCCATCCAATTTTTCCCTCAAAATTGGGCAAAAATCTGGGTCTAAAACGCGGTCCATTCTTGACATCTATTTTCCCCCTTTTTCCTATTGCGATGTGTTAGAACTTGATAAAAAAAATAGACGAAAAGAAATTTTAAATTCACTGGGCGCAGCAAAAAGTATTAGTTAAGATCGTTGAACTTAAAAATTAAATTTTTGAAATGTCTACAATAATGAAAATTTAGTTCACATGGAAAAGACTACTTTTACGGTTAAGATCATACGATATATTTGTTACTGTTATCTTCGCATCTGTTTAACAACTGAACAATATTTTGAAAGGTATGAAATAAGGAAATTAAGTTCACAATAAAACAAGACGGTTTAGACCACAAACCAGTTTTCGATGGTTTAAGAATATTAAGTATGTCGATATAAATGAGCATCGAAGCTTAACCTTTTCAAGGCTTACTTTAATCACGATGATTTCAAATTTTTAAATGAGCTGAGAAAAAAGGGGTTTTTCCCCCTTTTTTTCAGAAGTGGTCTGCGTGGGAAGGGGTTTGTAACGGGGATGGTGACTTGCATTAGCATAAATTTTTGGGGGTGACATTGGATTAATCAAAAGCGACCTAGACTTTGTACATTTTCGGCCGACCAATAATTGACAAGAAAAATCACTCCCTAACAACCCATTCAACATCTCAAAAAGATTGTCCATTTCAAGAGCATGCGTGTGAATTCCTAATGTGAAAAAAATACGTCATCAGACTACAAATTTAGCGTCTGCCTCGGAACAATAAAACCCGCTAGATTTTGTCTTCCATCAAGGAAAAATAGTTGGTAAATTTATAGGAACAGAATGAAAAAATATAAACGTCTCCTAATTTTTCACAAAGTCTGCTGCAAAAACTGAAATTCTTTTGAAAAAGACAATCAGATGACAGTTTTATTGTATTCCATTTGGTATAGGTCGCTACAAAACAAAAGAAGCGTCATGTTCAAACAGGAAAAAGCGTTTTGTCAAATTTAAAGCTCACTGATAACTTAACTGTGCTCCAAATTAATTATTGAATCTGACAACTGCCTTGCAAAAAATTATGATTCTTTGTAAGAAAGAAAGAATATATTTTGTTGTAACACTGACAGATAACGATAAAGTTTTATTTCAATGTTTGTTTAATCTGTTTTTATAGAAAAAGTTCTTGTAATCATCTGTAAAACCAATAGATGAATAATTTCTTTCTGGAAAGTTTCTAAGTCCCAAAAGACCCTAGTCAAGACCGGATGGTTATCTTGCAGGAATATGTCAGATTCTGACAGAAAGATAGTAACCTTCCGAAATCTGGCAGAAAAAAAGATGATCTTGCAGGATTCTGTTCTACCAGAAAACGGTTTATCTGGCAAAATCTGCCAGAAAAATGGTCATCTGGCAGAATCTGTCAGAAGAATGGGTATCTTGCAAGATTCAGGCAAAAAAATGGGTATCTTGCTCAGGGGAAAGATTCTGAATAAAAGGAAAGAGTTCGTGCCGGTTAAGCTACCTATTAGTTGGTTAAAAATATCTAATCTGCTTAAAATATTTTCTCAGAAAATTATTTCGAGTACAGTTATCGAGTCGATCTAAAAAAGCACAAAAATTTTTTAAGAATAATAAACAATGCTTGATAAAAAGTTGCTTGATATGAAGGTTTACTGAGTTACTTATCCAAAAATTTTACTTGTTTATTTTTCACCTAGAGTACATGACATACGTATTGCGCCTCAATAAAATACAAATAGTTGCGAAAATCGCATTTTCTTATTTCATCAATTTTTCGAATATCTTAATCAATTAATGCCAGAACCCAATACACGATTAATAATCGTTATAATATTGCAGAAAAAAATTACAGAAAAATTGCAGAGTAGGAATTCCAAGAGAAGAATCAGATATTCCATATCTGAGAAGAATTCGAAGTTATTCCCAATAAAACTTTTGATTCTAGAGGAATCTTACAAAAAAATATTATCTTTTGTTAATCTGACAGAAAATAGTTATCTTGCAAAACGCAGGCACAAAAATGGTTATGTTGTAGTAATCGGACAGAGAAATGGTTATCTGGTAGGAGTCTGACAAAAAACAGGTTATCTTGTATGAATCTGTCAGAAATTTCTGACAGGAGAGTCATCGTCTTGAAAGAATCGGTTAGAATCTGTTACAGATTCCCACAAGATAAACAATCATTCTCAACAAGAGGATGCATAGTAGATTATCCGTTTTTGAAAGACGTGTTTTCATTCTGATTTGATTACTAAAAAAAATTTTGTTTTAAACATAAAAATGATTAAGATCAATGTGAGTAAAACGAAACACGTTTGGAAAAAGAAACTATCGATATTTTGCATCAAAAATTATCTGAAAGCTAGCAATATTATTATGGCCATTTTGTCGATGCATTAGAACTTCATGAAAACAACCTAAAAAATATTATTGAAAACACAAAAAAGTTAGCATATTCATTAAAACAGTATCATGGTAGTTAACACTCGATCACGAACCTCCTTGGTCAAATCCAGAAACTATAAAAAAAAAATTGAATACAAATTATTTTGATGTAAAAATTTACAGTATTCTAAAAAATCAAGACATCGAAACATTTAAACTCTAAATTTAATCGTGTAGATAAATCGCGGAGATCAAAAAACTAAAATTAATCTGAATTGCAGAAATACAGAAAATTGACTGTGGTCAGCCGTTGCGACTCTATCGGTCTATTATTGTAGCAAAACTTGTTCCCTGAACAACAACAAATGTTGGCGTCTTTTAACTCCCAATCTTTTATTAGCTCCATGCTTATAAAGAATATATGCAAACTAACTAAAATTACTTTTTGTCTTCACTCCATATATCACGAAGAGAAGAAAAGTGCCAAAAAATTATCAAAAACTTTAGTGATTATACAGTTTTAACTGCCCATTCAAGTCATGTTTTCAGCATTTTACCTAATTTTGTTCTAGATATTAGACTGAGAGCAACAGCAGCATCCAATCGAAGCAATTAGTTTAAACAATTTTAAAGAAAAAAAAACAGATAATTTTGAAGCAATTTTCTGAATGACTCAAACAACGTAAAGCACACTTGATTCAGTGCTATCACAATTTTCTTTCTGTTTCATAGAAGAAGACAAGCTCAACTATTTCTTGGCAGGTAATAAATCTGATTAAGTAAAAAATATTGACTATTTGGAATCACAAATATATATGAGGCTGGATATTTTTTTATAATTAAACGGAATGCTGCAAACAAATTTTGATCAAAAAGGGGTGAAAAAGCTGAGTCGATGCAAAAATATCGCTGAATATTTATAAAGAAATTCAGTATCAGATGTAAGAAAACTTTTAGATCAAAATGAGAGATGACGGAGCTTGAAGTTTTTTACAAAAAAGTCTTAAAAAAGTGCAATCTTAGCTGAAAAGCGATAGTTTGATGTCAGTTTACGTGAAGTAAAACTAAATAACAACGTAAGCATCAAAACAGAACTCAAAATTGCTTCAAACCTCAGTCAATCTTTTCATCCATACCATGTTTTGTTAAGGAGCATTGACAAATATTTACAACATAAGTTTGCAAAATTTGGGCAAATCAATCAGCAAAACTTTGCTGGTTGGTCTAAAATAGTGAATTTCAGACAAAGTTGCGCAAAATTGTAAGTACCGGTAACTCCACGAACGAGACTAAACTAAAATTTTTCAAACACACCCTACGCTTTTAGCAGGTCTTGTAATGATACCACTCATATATTTCTTCGTCAATTTTGTCAACGAGATAAAATTAGTTGAACAAACAAAACAGCAACTAGCCTCACCCAGTTATTCATTGCCAACTTTCCTGGTACCCGTCATACCGAACGTATTGGATCTGGATTTGAAAGCTGAATAAAAACTCCTGAGTTTTTGAAAAAGCCCACAAAAAATCTCCGAGTTCAAAAGAACTCGGTGGTGAAAAAAGTTTTACGAACCAACAAGTTTGATAAATTTTTGGCTGACCGAAAAAACAGTAGCAGCTCTGTTTGTATAGTAGAATAAAAATTTAGTTGCAAAGGTCACTTTTGCGATTCTTTGATTCCTAGAGAAAAAATGATTGGGTCTTTCCCATTATACCCCCCGCCCCAACCCCCCCCCCGAAATCATTATAGCATTAAAGTATAATCATCATAATTGGGGGGGGGGGGGCTATAGGTTATATGACCACTAAGACGGGGGGAGGGGGTATGATGGGGGAAAAACCCAAAAATTTTTCTACAATATAAATCCTTTCTCACAAAAACTGGCAAATTCCATTTTACAACTATAAACCTGTATCCTCGTTACAAATTTATTTATTTATTCATACTGTCTCTTGGTTTTTATTGCATCATTTGCGACCAAAAAATGTTTGAACAACAAACTCCTCCGCCATAAAAAAAAATATGTGCTCAGACAAAAACGTTTAATTCCCGTCTCAAATTAACAACCTTTAGAATACGGTAGCTTAATTTTGTGTCTAATATATGAACATATACGTGTCTGTTACTGACAGAGGAAACAGCTTCTACTCAGATACTCTTAATCTAATTAGCTACTATCCAATTTCCAGTTCCCCCCACCCCCACCGACACACCCGAGGAACCCCCTCTGTGCCTCCCCATACCCACCCAATCAATCAATAAATAATCAATCAATTGACTTTTCTCTTTTGTATACTCCGCGCAACACTTGAAAAGGCCAATTTCAAAATCATCCAATATGATCATCGAGATTCATTACAGTTGTATAAATTAACCGATAGGTCATTTGGCAGAATTTGTGAGACCTGTTTGAAGCAATTTGCAGATTTTTAATCTAAGAGGAGCGATGTCAACCGAAACTGCGATCGGAGACTAAATGTCGCTATGGCCAGACTAAAATGAACGCATGAGGGGGTGTTGTGCGTTCAATATTCCACGGTCTGGAAACAAGGATGAATGTGCGAAAGTCTGGACATGAACGCACATATTTTAGGGTTCTGGAAAAAATTTGATTAAAACTAGGCAGCGAAGAGATATTTCACCACTCTTGCTAAAGTGCTCGCATTCAAGTGAAAGCTGCCACAGTAGAATGCCACAAAAATCTCTTCTGTTCCCCCCTCCCCCCCCCCCCCCCCCCCCCCCCTCATCATACTAGTCATCTACATTTCACCCGCTGGCGCACGTGTTATTCTTTGCATGCTAATGTCCTATATAACAACACATATATTTTTAAAGGGGGTTCATAAAAATCTGAGGGCCTATTCGGGCAAAAGGTTCAGCAAATGTAGAAGTGAAATGAAGATCTGTCTATTTAACAAAAAAAAACAAAATTTATCAAACTTCTTGTAAGAAACAGCAGAAGATTGTCAAAACAATCTTTTTCTAAAGAAATAAATATAAAAAAGTGACAAATGATGAAATGCACATATTTCAGATAAAAAATATCAAACATGACGAAGTTTTGAATAAAAACAATCATTTTCTAAAATTCTCTGTGGAAACTGTCAAACAAATATTTTCACGTATTTTTTTTAACTTTCATTTATAAAATGAAAAAAAAACTACTACACAGATCGTAGAAAATTGATTTTTTTAAAAATGAAGAATTTATCAAAAGAATTTGAATAAAACTGAAATTGAACATTTTTATTTTCATTTGCAAAATTCTACTGCCCGAAAAAAAAATGTTCTGGTTTTCTAAACAAAAAACATGGATCAAGTACAAAACCACGTCGTTAGCTCAATTTAAAAAATGTTACAAAACTGCAACTGACAAGAAGAATTCTTAAATTTGTTATTTACATTAAGTTTTCATTATTCTAAATTTCTTCTTATCGTATGATATTCTGAATTCTCAAAAAAAAATCAAATAGTAGGGGCATGAAATAACTAGAATTGGGGCATGCAATAACTAAAGTCAATAGGATTTAAGGAGAGAACAAAAACTTTCAGTTTTGCAAATTTTGAACTAACTAATTTCAGGTAGTTTAAATTCTGCTCGCTAGAAGTAACTTTTCAACAATAGACTGAAAAAAAGTTAAAAGCTTAAAAATAATTTTTGTAAAGGATTATGAAGAAAATTGAATTTCTTTGTTTTTAGTCACTACAAATCAAATTCATCGCACCTAGCAATTTTTGCAAACAAAGTACTTCAAGGGATACCGTTCCGATTTGAGAATGTGAACGTTAATTAAAGTTCTCCATCTTTGATTCGAAAAAAAAAGAAAAAATGTCGTTGAATCTGATTGAGAAAAATTGTCTGAATGCACTAAAAGTGGTTTTTTCTGTGGTTACAGAGGCCAAAGAGATGTGAATGATCAAGCAGTAAAAAATATAAACAATTATTCCCCCCAAAACGTAAAAATATTAGTCAAATGTCTTCCAACTGATTTTCTGAGAAATAGTAATTTAAAAAAAAATTAAATTTTGATAAAGCAGTATTTAAAGAAAAGCAAAAAGTAACAGACAAAAAACACTCCAAAAAAGCAGCTGTTAAATGGAGACCAGTGAACAAACTTGGTCTTAAGTTTGAAACCATTTGAAAACTTTCTGCACACTTTCTTAATTAAGAGAAGATGAACGAAAGTCACTTCAACTACGAATCATATGGGAAACAAGTAAATATCAGCAATAAAAAATATAAGTTTTGCTATCTTTTTTACCCCACTACCTGGACAAATTCATATTTTTTTTCAATCAAATCAACAAATAAAATCAACTGAATATTTTTCAAATCAATTTTAGCTTAATATTAACCAAAAACTTGCGTCAATGCAAACTTCATTTGAAAAACTTACATCATTGCTAGTTGATAAATTCAATGTTTGATGTTTGGTACACCTTTTGTGGTCAGAGAGCATACTGGATTTTTAATGTTAAGCTGCTGCGAAGCAAGCTGGCGTCCTAAAATGAATCAAAATTTTATGAGAATTGTATTTTGACACTTTTCAACTCTAATAAAACTATCTGAACAATGATGAAAGCCTTCGTTTTTAACTTAGTTTTTCATAAGGATAGTAGAAGAAGCGTGAAACAGCACTCGTTTTTTTTTAAAATGCGGTAGAAAAGTACTTTTTACTTTCAGCTAAATTTTATGAATAAGATTAAGCCTTTTTGTAATCCGCAAATAATTTTAAAAAAATCACCATTCTAGTTGCTGTAGTAAAATCAGCTTCGAAGGTGCCACATCTAGCTATAGCGGTCTAACAAACCAGCAAAAAACAAGCAGCAAATTGTGTAACGATTAAGAGAAATTAGTGTCACAATTTATCGGCGCTTCTGTGAAAATTTGTAAAAAGAATATATCTTCAGCTGCGTTTTTGTTAATATTGGACTTTAAAAAAGAACTGAAGACTCGAATTGTGGCCAAAACTATATTTTCAAGATGCTGAAATTTTTTTAAAACAAAAAAGTTGTTATTTTGAGAGCACCGCCTTGATGTCAAGCTTGATTCACAAGGCTATTCTTCTGAAAAGAATTAACATGACTTATGTGATTTCTAAAATTTCATTATACATGTCCAATGCCAAAATTGTTAAAACTGTAATCAAAAGATTATGAAATAATCAAAATGACGGCAGAACGCTTTAACATCAAGGCTGGGTATTGTATGAGGGGAAGTAGTGTTACGACCGCATCTCACCACCTTTAAAAAAACCGAAGTTGATATTGGAGCAAAAAAGAATATTTTTAGTGGTTTTCAGATTGATTAATTTTTAGGAGAAAACAAATGGCCGGAATATTGAATAGCCAACAAATCATATTGAGACAATAATGGGTCTAATGGTGATGTTTTATACATTCCAAAATAGTTAAATAATTCTGGGGCACTACCATTTATTTGTCAATTATTCAATTAGTATGGAAATTTTTGATATCAATAAAGTCAAATAGAAGTAACAATTTCAGCAACTCATAGGCAGTAAAGACGAAAGAAAACAGATCATTTTTAGTTTTAGCGTGACAATTTCAAAATTGCTGCTAAAGTGAAACCAACACTTTGTATTAGAGACATTATTCAGGTTACAGATTTCCAAGTTCGTCGGTTTGTTTCTGTTTTCTGTTTTCTCCTCATCATTTTCTATAAAACTACTTAAAGTAAAAAAATAATCCATCAAAGAACTGCTGTAATAATGTGAATCCGTCAAATGATAATTAACGTTTATTATGACCTTAACTCTTTGTTTTTATAAAGAAGTAAATAATTTTTGTTTTTTTTCGTTTTCTTGTGTTATCACTTAGCCAAATTAAAGAAGAGATCCATTGATTTTCTACAGTATTTTTAAAGAGTCTATTTCGACAGTTTTCATTTGACCGTTTACGGTTTTTATAACTTCAATTTTATTTGTTTTCTTACTTTAAACTTTGAGGTTTTAGAAAAAATTCTCGCTTTATGTGGTGTTATCGCTTAGTCTTATCAATGGCATGTCCCAGTGACTCTCACAGGAGTCATTAGAGACATTAATTAATGCTTTCAGTTGATAGCTAATAGTTTTTTCTTCAAATTTATTTTTTTTGAAAATATAGATACCCATATTATAATTACAAATGTATGCTTTAATTTGCTGCAAAGTAAAATTATCAGCAGTTTCCGATAACAGATTATTTGCAAATCTTGATTGCATCATAGTCTAGACTATGGGTACCAATGATAACGAAATTGTATAAACCATTCAAATATCAACTTCAAAAGCTCCCAAAAAGCCCGTGTTCATTGCATTATAGCTTGCAAAATTACATTTCTTCTTCAGTTTTTAGTGCGTCAAGGAACGCAGAAGAATGCGTTGGTATGTTCTAAGTCGTAAATAATTATTACAAAAGCAGAGTTCTTGTTTCAAATAGCCTACAGTTTTCAAAATCGAAGAAGACGTTTCACAAAAATGGCAGAAGGTAAATATCGATAAAACATTCCCCCCTGCCATAATATATCATTTGATAATTGCGACCCCACGATCGAAAGCTTTATTCATCAGTGGGTACCAATAAACTGATTCATTTAAGTAGTAAAAATTTGAAATTCACTTGAAAAAATTTTGAACGTTCGTTTTCCTCTTTCATTTGTGAACTAATTTAATTTTTAAAAAATATATTTTTAGAGTAGCATATATTTGTATTCGCTTCGTCTGTGTCGGTTTTTTTGATATCGGTTAATGAGATGATAAAAAGCAGACTGTTGATGATTGTGATTGATATAGATTAAGCGCAGGTGATTAATCATTTTTGGGCAGGTAATCATGGGAAATTAGTTCAGAGATTAGAAATTAAGTTTAATCTCTCTCACCATATGGCGAATTACGAAAAGATTCGAAAAGCATCTAGTATAAATCTCGTTTTGCTCGCATTGTACATGTAATCGCCTCCACTATAGTTCATTGTCTACTGATCGAAAACAAGCGAACAGCTAGAAACGTTCCAAAAAAATCAGATTATGAAAAATTAAAAAAAAACAATATTTGGACAGAAAAATAAAACTTTTTTTCCAAAACTTTTGCGCAGATTTTAACTCGCTAGGTGGTAGTTTGAGTATGAAACGATTTGGTCATTTTATTATAGTTTTTCATATGTTGTTTGTTCAGCAAAAAGTTCGGAAACTGAGATGTTATGAAACCAGTCAAACATAGTTTGAAAATTGAGACACATTTCGAGCACCATTTCAAATGTGGTTAAAAGTAAACGCAATTTGAACACTCTGAAAATAAATGTTAAACAGTTGAAACTTCAGAAAAAGATTTTAAAATATTTTTTTACAAATTTGAGTCTATCATGGTATTGAGAAAATCCTAGAAATGCTATGTGCCCGAGAAAAATTCAATGAATTTATCACTCTTGTTCATAATAATTTTATAAGAATATGGTTATAAGAGTACGTGGAAATTGGAGACAGTAATTAAATTTAGACCAAATTCACTTCAAGTTTGAAAATATCCTTCACAATTGTCCAAGATGTCTGTTTCCGAGAAAGTGTTGACAAAAGTGACAACATTTCATCGCCTCTTGTCCACGCCTCTTGTCACACTTGTCCAAGCCATCTCTCTTGCCCACTGTTACTACTTAGTTAACAATATGTCATATGCACGGAATTTAAAAAAATAATTTAAGAATAATAGTCGACGAAATGTCTCTCTCAATACTAATTGTGGATTAGGAGGACAAGTAGAAATTTTGCAACTCCCAATTTCACGGCTCACAAAAACAATTTATTCTCTGAATTGGGTCTCAAATAATTACTGAGTGAAATCGAGCAACAAGGTTTGAGGCCAACTGAAAACTCAACAATGTGGACATTGATTACTATTTTCGCCACTACAAGTAACCAAAAATCTTGCTTTTCAAAAAAAAATTTATCCGCGGTTAACGCCTTGTTTTTCCTCATTAACAACAATAAACATATAGGAGCAATTGTAACGCAATATAGCCACTGATGTCCGCAGATGGTCTAAACAGTCACGAAATTAGCAAAATGCACTTTCGGCACGCAAAAAAAATATTGGCGAATTTTTTTGCTAACATTATAGGGAGACAACTTTTCAAAAGCACATTTTATTTAAATCCTTACAGGAACCAGAATACAAATGGTGGCTTTTCTTCAATACGGGTTACTAAAAACACATAACTTTTTGTATTTGCTTAATCAGGAATCCCCAGCAAAGATTTTGGCATATAATTTGTTTGATCTCAGACACTTAAAGAATTTATCTTGAAACATTTCTTGTTTCTTTTCAACAACTTTGTATCCAAATAACTATTAAAATGTTACCTAAACTAATCGGCTGCAAAAATCTAAAAGTGATCTGATAAAAATGATTTTAAAAAATTGAACTTATTATAGTTCCATTAATAAACTAACTATTCTGTAGTTATTATCAAGAAAAACCACCAAGATCGTCACAGTACTGAAATATTTTAAATCAAGTGTAATTTTTGAAAATACAGCCTGAATCAATTTGATTAAAAAAATCTGTAGCATCCGGTTAAATATCAGAGTAAGCATTTTGTTAGTGGGGGCAGAGATAATTTTACAAAAAAAAAAACAAATTGTTTCAAATTGTCGCAAATGTCTTAGGTAGATGGGGTATGAATTAAGTTTTCTCGCTTTTTCTCAGAAATTTGAAGTAACCAAAAGTAAATTTGTATTTGCTCAATTTTTTAACTAAGATTTTATGACCTCTTGCTTTTCATTTTCTTTTAATACTTTCATGATCAACTTAGATTCATTTTTTTATTTTAAACTTTCAAGGATGCCCTTCCCGTTGAAAAAACCTGCCACTATTTTTTCGACTCACTATCATTAAAACTGGAAATCACAAAGTAGATGCCTTTTCTTCACGAGCAGAACAAAACTAAAGCAATATCAAAGTTTAAATGTAAAGTTGATGCTTAAAGAAATACCGCTGGACGTTACTGGACGTTACAATAGAGGGTTTTGTTACAAACAAAATTTGAACAAGCACATTTTTTTTTCACTTTAGTTTGAAACTGGAAAAAATAAGCTTCGGATAAATCTCTAATAATGCAGAAGACTATCAGTCCATTAATTGACCCATAGGGAATTGTACTAAATATTGTACGTGTTTCTGCTCTACAAAATTATTTTTTACTTGGTAAATTAATAAAAAATTGATTAAGAAATTGCTCAAATAAAATAAGGCACCAAGACTTCTTTAAAAGCAAATCATTTGAATGCTAGATTGTTGGATATAAAAATGTCAACATAACAAAAATAGAAAATTAGAAGTTAGAAAAATAAAAAAGTTGAAATTCTAGAAAAAAACTGCCATTCTAGAAAAATGATCTCGATTTGTTGAATTCATAGGCGTCTTGAAAAAAAATAAAATGACGGCAGAAAATTTTAGTCTGTTGCGATATCGCTTTTTGACGGGTCTTCGTATTAAAAATAGATAACGCGAGCCATATGACAAAACAACATCATCTCAAGAATCAAATCGCCGTAAACACATTACATTTATAGTCACCAAAAAACTCGATAAAGTGTTAGAAAAGTAATCAGTTGCAAATTTAACCACTTAACGAACGAGGCGGTAGTGAACAGCAGTAAAAACATTATTGTTTCATTTAAAAGCATGCTATCAATGCTGTTTTTTAATTCAAACTAAAACATAACGTCACAGACTTCAAATTCAACAATAAAAAATTTTATTAATAAAATTAAAAATAAAAAGTTATGTAAATTATCATATACCGCTTTTAATCGATTTAATAGAAAAATCTGCATTCTTGGTATCTAAAAAAAACCTTTAAATCGTTTAAAATCATGAACAATTTCACATACAGTGTATATGATTGTAAAAATCAGTGTATGAAATATGGCCAATTTCAACATGCATGTTCTAAGGATTTTTTAATTCAGAGAATACAATCAAATCCTATTGAGTATATTCTATATACAGTCATGGTCTCGACCAGAGAACTAATGAAGGCGACTTTTGAATTTTTAAATCTTTTTAATCTGCGGTCAAAATTACAACTGGATTTGAAAGAAACATTTTTTGTGTTCAGGTAACAAAGGTATTATTAGTGTGAGGTCAGACTTGTCGTAATTAGAAGAGGAATAAATTTGATGGATGTTTTCTCCCTGTTCAAAGGCAGTCTTTGAAGCAATATAAGTCAAACACTGTACTCGATCATAAGCCGACGCCTCTAAAATATTGCCCTGTGTCTACCTGGGGAAATAATCAACACAGCAGCAACCAGCCGATGTTCATCTTAACCTAATCGGCGAGTTGACAAAAAATATGCGAAATAAACATCTTTGGTGCAAAAACGAAAGAAAAATAATTTGTATCTCATGTCAACAAATAAAATAATTATTATCAATACATATTATACTCGTTTTCCATTATAGCAAAATATCAAATCAAGCACAACCAGCAAGTTAACCAAAAATGTTAATACAAAATGGTTTAAAAATAGAAAAAAATAAAAATTTTCCGAAAAAAATAAACATTTTTGAAGCTGATAGAGTAATTAAAATTTTGATTATACGCTCTAAGATTTTTATAACAGACCGAAAATAATATTAGCATTATTTATTATCTGGAAATTAAAAAATTTTTGTGTCTGATAAGATATTGTGCCTTTTGCGTATTCTGCTAATTGAGCGCAGTTGAAAATAGCCATTGTTCATGCTTGCGTTCTTCCTTTCTTTTCATCTGAAAACAATCTCTAAATTCTCCCAATGACAAATGATAATGACTGCTATACATAAACTATTTTGGCTATACCGTGACATCTCAACACAAATAATTGTTCACTCATGCGTGAAAACTGCAGATGGTTTTTCAAAACGCGTTTCTGTGAAGAAAAAAAGGAGTGAAAAAATTACGGAAAATATGAAAAATTTAATTAAAGTTTGAAAACACAACAATTATCTGTGTTCACTCAATCATATTACGGTCAATTTCAAATTCGAAGTTGGCGCCAAATTATCCAAAAGTATTACAAAATAGTTTCCTCCAAATTGATTTTAGCGAAAAGTTATAATTATTACCCGTGACAAGTTTTGTTGACAACCAAAAGCTTTTCGTGAGCTTTTAATCTTATAGTAGAAACATCATTCATAACAGACTAAAATGGATGAAAAATTTTGACATTTTCACCAGCAAAAATGATATATAACAATCATTTTTCATATTGTGTTTGACATTTACCAGAAAATTACCAGAATAAGAGTAAAATATAACCTCATCACTGAATCATGGTATTTGAACTATGTACTTTATGATCTATAACTATGACTATATTATGATCATGATATTTTACTCTGAAAAGAGTATTATCAGACAGCAAAAATAACTAGATCTCTGAAAGTATTATGAACAATTTATAGTTCAGTAATTCCTGCTCTGTAATTTGACGATAACATACTGTTGGTACACTGCGCAAGAGAAAAACGGGAAACTGACTGACAAAAATGACCAGTTCTAAGTCCCTCTCTCTTGAAAACCGAAATTGGGAATATTAATTAGAAATTTTATGCTTAATCAAAATAACCGATCATAAGGGTTCAAAAAGACTTATTCAAGTTTTTAGTGATGATGACGATGATGATTGTGGTGGGGGTAGTGGTGGTGTTCTTGGAGGGGAGGGGGGGGGGGGGGGGTGAATGGTTGGGTTAAATTTTTGAATTTTCAAAGATTCAAAAAAAATGTTCAGGAAATGAGATATGTGTGCCTCTAATGAAAAGAGGAAAAAGCTTGTCAATAAACTAAGGAAGGAAGCTTTCACCCGAAAATGTTATCCTAAAAAGCTTTGCTTCTTTTGTCTAGTAAACTCTATAGCGCAGATCAGTTTTCGCCCGTTTTAGCTTTAAAAAAAGCTAGAAGTTACAAAGAGCTCAATCTACCTTGATTCATATTTCCGGTTAAATTAAAAGCTGCAAATTTTATCCTCCAAATCATAACTATCACTATTTATAAATAGCGTACCAATTATATTCAAGGGCTTTTTCAGTAAACCTAAACAGATCAAAGTGGTATAATAGTAATACTAACAGCACAAAATTGGCAGTATTGCTCTATACTTAAGCATTAAAATTTATCAGATTGAAAATATGAAAAATAATACTTCAAGTGACTTGCAATTGATATCCCCAAATGTAGCGTCCTATTATGTGGGGGGGCTATATACTCAAATGGTTCTTTATGTTCAATCAATTTTGGCCGATCAATATATTCATCGTAGAGAAATGTGAGGGGTATCATTAAAAAGCTCATCCAGCGTAGAAATTGAAATTTAAAAAAAAATAAATTCTTTTTTTGAGGAGTTATCGAGTGTGAATTGTGTGATATTGTGTGAACAGTGGATATTTGACTTGATTTTGTTTAATTTTAGCGTAACTATTGTTTAATTTAAAATTTTTTTTCAAAAAATGTTATATCAAAATTAGATTTTACGCTACAAAATGAAACAATGTTGTGTTCCGAATAGACGAAAAGCGATGAAAGGGCTAGTTTTGGTCTTAGAGGGAAGTTTACAATCAAAAAATTCAAATTCTATTTGAATTGCTGTTTCTTAAAAATCTTTTCAAATTTTTTTTGTTTTTTTTTTCAAGTCACTTTTCATATCACATCTCCGTTAATGACAAACCCCTTTTGCACTCAAATGATGACAAATGAATGGATATTTCGTTTCCAAGCAATCGCTACTGTTTTCTATGGCTCGCTTTGACTCTGAGTTTTTCGTAATTTTTATTGAAGTTTGGTTTTTTTAATAAATTTGGTAGTCTTATGGCACAAACTCGTCGACTAAAAATGCAGTGGGGTTCCAAAGGGGCACTAGTGTACCAATCTAGTTATTAAAGGGGACATGTAGTGGCTGTTAAGTCTTTAAAATTATCTTTTTTAAAGTTAATTATATTACAAAAAGCTTTTTTGAAAACCAACCGGTCTTAAATTTCTTTCTGTGAACTTGTAGGTCAATCTCACTAATGAAAGGATACCTTTTATAAAAGAAACCGAAATTTATCTGCTTAGCGGTTGTATATTCTAACTATTGGTTTTATGACAAGTTTCAAAAAATTTCTTAAATTCTTGGTTAATTTTAATAATTTTGGTTCCTTTTGAAATCGTATCACATTATCCTATTTTGACAGTTTGCATTGGCTTATAGAAGACGTTCAATTTATCAATGATAAATTTTTCAGAGAAAAACTTATGGTTTTGTTGCCTTTGACTCTTTCCTCTCTCTTTTCTACAGATTTTTTGGTTTTTGCCTGTATTTGTTGTCGTTTTCATAGTCATAAGACTTATCATGATGACTTATTTCTGACTTATGAGAAAAGATATTATGGTTGTCCGATTGAGACATAAAATACACGTACTTAATAATTTTGGTTGCAAGTTGTTGAATCTAATGGCTTCTCCATGGTATCAATAAATCTGTTCAAATTTGTTGATTTTAACCTCACATTGTTACGAAAGAAAAAAATCTCATTGCTCTTAAGAGAACTAGTTAATAAGTTTCCTATTGAAATGTTCATTTTTTATTGGCTTTGACACTTTTTTCTTTCAATTTTTTTTTATATTTGCCGTTTTCTCCTGTTTTTTGTTCTTTGTAGTCGTAAAGTCATTTTGAAAATGCTGTGAGGTCTCATTAGCTTCAATTGAAAGATTGAAATACTTTGTTCAATGCAGTCGATTTATGGCTAATTGTCTAAAAAATTAAGGTGTATTTTGTGTCCAAAATCTTTTATTTTTTTTTTACAGTTGGTCTTTTCAACTTGTAACTTTTTCTCATCATTGAGAGGTCAGAAGTGTTTATCAATTTCAAGCCAAAACTGCTGTTTTGTTTGTTTGATAGCATGCCTTTTAAAAAAACTGTATGAGTGGTCAATATTTGTGTTTCCTTTTCTCTTCTTGTAGTACATTTGCGTAAATAACAGATCTCAGTTTTTAAATGAGAACCAATTGAACAATTTCAAACTTTCGCTGTAATGTTAACTAAATCAGTGTAATTAAAAAATGAAATAAAAAAACATAATATGCAGATAAAAGTTAATGATTCTAATGGCTTCAATAATTTGTTTTTTTTTCGCAAATTATTTGTAATTTTTTTAAAATTTTTCTGCGTCTTTAGTCCGTTTCTATAGCTTAGTCTAGTTTCTATAAGATATGTCCTATCTGTTTTCTTATGAATTTTTTAAAGTAAACTTATCGAGATTTTTTTGTTAAAAGCTAATGATTTTCAAGACGTTTGTTCAATTTAGCTCGTTTTTAAAATGTTGATGGATTTTTGAATTTCGCTTCTCTATTTCATCTTTTGGTCAACTTGTTACATAGGCCTGTTTTAAAAAAGTCCCTTCTGCTTTTTAGTTAAAAAAACAAAATTTGTGCAGTTAAGCTTTTATATCATTGTATTTTGACGATTTTACTAGGTGCTTTTAGATTTATATATGGTCTTTTTGCCGTAAAAATGTTTTTGCTTATTTTGTTGTTTATTTTTTTGTCTCGTTGTCCTATCAATGGCAGGTCTCGTGGGCGCTCTAAAGATGCATGCCATTAGGTAAATCAGTTAGTAGTTGGGATGTGAAACGATTCTTTTGAACTCAAGCGTCTATTTTTGAGCCTCTTCATTTGGATGACAATGAAGTAAAAAATCGATTAAATCGGGTCAGAATATTATATGCGAACGCACATTACCGGGCCTTTTGTTGTATAGAATTTTATGAGGTCTGATTAAACATTTTTGTATGATCTGCTGGTAAACTCATGTACAATGAAAATTCATATTCAGGTGCATTTTTATCATATGAAGTCTGATTCTTATCAAGTTTAGAAAATGAAAACATTTATTTCTCCCAATTATTAGCGAACAACATCTTACAATGTCAAAAGATAATTATCAGAACTCAATCAGACTTAGTTTGTTGTTTATTTTTTTGTCGCGTTGTCCTAATAATGGCAGATCTCATGGGCGCTCTAAAGATGCATGCCATTAGGTAATTCAGTTAGTAGTTTGGGTGTGAAACGATTCTTTTGAACTCAAGTGTCTATTTTTGAACATCTATTCATATGGATGACAATGAAGTGAAAAATTGATGAAATCGGGTCAGAACATTATATGCGAACGCACATTACCGGGCCTTGCTGTTGTATAAAATCTTATGATATCTGATGAAACATTTTTGCATGATCTGCTGGTAAACTCATGTACAATGAAACTTCGTATTCATGTGCTTTTTTATCATGTGGGTCTGATTCTTATCAGTTTTTGAAAATTAAACCATTTGTTTCTCCGAATTATTAGCGGACAACATCTTAAAATGTCAAAAGATAATTATCAGAACTCAATCAGACAATTTTAGTGCCTTGAACAATTTTTTAAATTCTCTGATTTTTGTAAGATAAATTTATAAGAACAATATTCTAAATGTCTTGCCTTTAAACCAGTCAGAACGAAAATTTCTCAATTTTCCATCACAATTTTGCGCAATGCCTATAGAGGTGTAACAAATGGTAGCTTAATAAGCGTGAAAACTTTATCACTCAAATCTTCTGAGATTTTGAGCGATCAAAAATTTTTTTGCAAGTTAAAATTGGAACCACAATTAAATTTCATGAATCACTGAAAAAGATATTTTTTGTTTGTGTAACTGCTTAAAAATCCTTCCAATGATTTGAAAACGGTCTAAACAAAGTACACTCATCAAAAGCAAAAATTTAGGAAAATTAGTTTTCGTCACAACATATAAATTTATCTCAAATTGTTACGAAAATTGCAATTTTCCAAGTATCGTTTCTCTAGAAAAAAAAAATAGAAATTTCTTTGCAAACAAGTGTACAGTTTCAGAGTTTTTGTCTGCGTGCAGGATTTTTCGGATTATAATTACTACTATGCTTTGAAAAATTCATTATCATTTTTGCCAAGGATATTATATTGGACAACAAAAGGCTCACAAAAAACCAATTGCATTATTCACCTTTATTGAAAAATACAATCGATCAAACCAAATGTCATCTTTAAAAAGGGGCTTGAAAAATTACCTCAGTTCAAAAGAGCGGACAAAGACAATCGCAGCGGATCAGTTGGTCGACCAAAGGATTGCAATCAATAAGGGTCACAAAACAACATAAGTCACAAACTTTACGCTCATTCGAGTTTTTAATTTTAAAAAATAAATCACCACAGATTACAAGTGGTTGTTCATTGAGTTTCATATAAGAACAGCAGAGCTACAATGAAATTAATTATGAATGCGCGAAGAGTTTCAACCCAGCTAAACAAAAGCATCGCAAATATGAAAGCCCCAATCCAATATTTCCAAAAAAAACGATCTTTACCTTAAAACTGGCTCTCGGTTCAAAAATATGAACATCGGAAAACCGAACAGAATTGAATTTTCGTTACAACACTTTATTTCATTTAAATTTGGATTTCAGTGCCAAAAGGAGGCTAATGTTAAATATGGCTCATAACGTTCTTTTTTAAAAAAAAATGAACGTTTTTTTGGTATTACAAATTGGAATTATTTTTTTGATTTCCTTAGCGTAGGAAATGATTCTTCTCCTTAACACCGCCCAATACGTACTATGGAAAGCACAATAAAAATTAATCAAGATTTCAATGCAAATTGTGGCAATTATATTCTAACGATTAACAGCTGGAAACTAATGTTACCTATGAAAGCCGAACCTTTTTGCTAGGTAATAAAAACAGTATGGCACTAGAAACAACAAAAATTATGTCCAAACTATTTTCAATACAGTGCTGATACAAAACCATAAAGTATATAAACAGGCTGTAAATTCGGATGGCATTTTCATTTTTTTTACATTTTGCTTTTAAATTTGATTAGTATCATTGCATTGTATAGTAAGAAATAAAAAATTCATTCTACAATATAACACTATTGTGAACAAGGAGGCTCGTTAATGTGAGTTTGCACATGATGTTCCGACCCGAGCTCATCTACATTTTTGACTTAATTGTCAACCAAATGAAGAGATAACAAAAATAGATGTTTGAATTTAAAAAAAAATGCTACATTTTAAGTTAATTAAACACACTAAATTCTGCCTCGATGAAATAGCAATTATAGGTTTCATTCATGTGACATCAATAACTCATCACAATAAGTCGTATGGCAAAGAAAAATACATCAAAACCACGAAATTTTTGAGAAAACCCATAGTATCAAAGTCAAATAATTCTACAGCTTTCAACGGAAGGCATTTAATACGCTAAATTATGCCTAGATGATGTGACGGCTAGGATGTTTGTCATTCAAAATTTATCAATAAGACATTACAACAAGTCATCGACTATGAAAACAACAACAAAAACAGGCAAAATCCAAAAGTTCGGTAGAAAATTGAGAGAAGAAAGTGTTGAAGCTATTTAAACCATAAGCTTTTTTCTCTGAAAACTTTTTCAACGATCCATTGAACGTCTTCACTAAGCCAATGGGAGCTATCAATATTAGGATAATGTCATACGATTTCAAAAGGAACCAAAATTACTAAAAAAAATGTCCAAAAATTATAAAAATTATGAAAACTCGTGCACCGAATTAAAAAAAACCAATAGTTATAAGACAAAACCGCTAACTAGATAAATTGTTGTTGATGTACAAAGGAAACTGGTTCTGTCATTACCGGGACTGACTTACAATCCACGAAAATAAGCTTAAGATTGACTTATGTTAAAAAAAAAGATTTTTAAAGTCTTAACAGCCATTAAACTCAAAAGTTTTCATAGGAGTTCAATGAATACGCTCAACTATGCCACGATGTTAATACAAGGATGTTTATGAATCCTAGGTAATCAATAAGACATCACAATATGTCTTATGACTATGAAAAAAGAACAACAAATACAGGCAAAAACCAAAATTTCTTTAGAAAAATGGGAGAAGAAAGTGTTGAAGCCATTTAAACCATATTTTTTTCTCAGAAAATTTTATCTATGATCCTCTGGACGTCCTCACTAAAGGAAGATGTAGCCATCAATATTAAGATGACGTGATAAGATTTCAAAATGAACCAATAAAACGAAATGTCCAAAAAAAATTTTAAAAATTTGAAATCTTTTGGCATTGAAGACTTATAACCAATAGTTATTTGATAAAGCCGCCAATGAGATTAACTTATGTTGCAGTGGTATGAAGGAATGAAGGAGTTCAATCCTATTTTTACTGAGACGAACATACAGTTCACAAAAATAAGTTTATGATTTACTAATTTTAAAAAACTTTCGAAAATTTATTTTCAAAGTCTTAACAGCCATTAGCTGTCCACTCACAGCACTAGAAAGGTTCACTTAATGCTCATTAGCAAATCTATTGCACCTTTAGTCAACAAGTTTATGCCATAGGATTATAAAACTTTAGTAAAACCTCAAAAAATAAATCAAAATTTCATTTGAAATTACGAAATTTGAGATACGAGACCAAAGAAAAACATGAGCGATCCATTCGAAACAAATTTTTTGTTCATTGATCTTCATTTGATCGTAAAAGAAGTTTGTCATTAACGGAACTTCGATATTAAAAGTGTCTAGTAGTCTCTAGGTGACTTGAAAAAACAAAAAAATTGCAAAATTTTCTAAAAAAAGAGCTCCCAAACCTAATTCGAATTTTTTATATATATTAAACTTCCCTCTAAGACTAGAACTAGTCTTTATTATCACCTTTCGTCTATTAAAAACCTAAAATTGATTTACTTTTTGGCGTGAAATCTAGTTTTGAATTTTAAACCTCGATAACTCCTCGAAAAAAACGAAATTCAAAAAAATCTTTTTAATTTCGAATTCTACACTGGACGAGCTTTTTAATGATACCGCGCACATTTCTCTACGATGAATATATCGGTCGGCCAAAATTCACGGAACAAAAAAAACCCATTTGAGTATATAGTTACTCCCCCCACAAGTGGGGTCGGAACAAAAAGTGTGGCTAAAGACAACTGATGTAAAATCTGCCTCGGGTTAGTCGTGTTCCATTTGACAATTCTAAAGCATGCAAAAACAACAATTCCGACATTGTCATATAGATTCTTAAATAAATATTTAGCAAGTCTTTCAAGAGGTTTTACAAATCGAAAACATATGATACTGTCATGAAAATCCTCAAATGAGGCTGAAACGTTCTGTTTAAGAAACCGCATTACTGTCATTGGCATTCTATATCATAAATTATTTGACTATAATAAGCATTTTTGTATTTTTTTATGATGAGCTTTGTAAGGCCAAATTTGCGTTTGCTAAACTCGATTGAGGTTGCATGTTTTGTCGTCACATGGTCAACGAATTAATACTGTTTGTTTTTTATTTTCTTTAGAACGAAATTGATCCGATTTCACATTGTTTTCCTTATTTCCAAATGTGGAATTTTTATGAGGTTTGGTTGATCGAGTGGTTTTCCAATTATTGGCGGTTAGGGAAGGTACCCGTACCTTGGTCACAGTGAGTTTCATTGCTGTACCATTGATTTTCAATTGTAACCATTACTGTACCAGACAAATAGCAGTCTAAATACTTTTGCCAGTCTGCGCAGACTCGATTAGGCAACATCCCAGTCTGTCCTTTTTTTTCGCAGCATCATTTACATTATTGGTTAACACTGCACAGAATGTTTCAGATCAGACTGTACATACAAAGAACTAACAGACTGTACATAGCAAGTTTTGAAAATTTCGAAAGACTGATATCATGCATGAAATTTTCAACGTGTCGATACCCGGAGCTGCATTCTAGCTGAACTTCCACGAACTACACCACAATTAACTCACACATCGGCCTCCACCGACTTCCGCCGACCTCCGACCTCCACCGACTTCCACCGACATCCGCCGACCTCCGACATCCACCGACCTCCGCCGACTTCCGCCGACCTCCGCCGACCTCCGCCGACTTCCGCCGACCTCCGCCGACTTCCAACGACCTCCGCCGACTTCCGACATCCGCCAACCTCCGCCGACTTCCACCGACCTCCGCCGACTTCCGACCTCCGCCTGACTTCCACCGACCTCCGCCGACTTCCGACCTCCGCCGACTTCCACCGACCTCCGCCGACTTCCGACATCCACCGACCTCCGCCAGCCTCCGCCGTTTCTACCTGAATGACGTGAATGCACCAATGTATTAAGCCCGTGGGGTGTCAATCCCAGTGTTAATCAGTGTATTTATGTTAACCTTATTCCAGTGTTTGAATAGTAGACTCAATGGTCTTCATATGTTGTGTATTTCAGATTTGATTGAAACTTGTTATTGATATTTGTGTTGTTGACTCTAAGTGACTTTGATTTGATTGAATTTTGTATCGATATGGAACAGGTTGCTATTACGGTTGAGTTGCACGACCAGATCAAAAGCGGCAATATTTAGGCAGAAATTAAGCATGAAATAACAAAATGCGCAGAGAGAGTTTTGGCGGTAACTACTTGTGTGCAATCCAAAATTAGGCGGTAATTACTTATACACAGACAAAGCATAGCCGGCAATTATTCATGCGCAGATATCATTTAGGCGGGAATTATTCATTGGCAGATAAAACTAAGCCGTAATTTACCCCTGCAAATAGAGTCAACAGTAAAACTTTTTCATGCTCGTAGTATTTACTACGAAATTTTTTCTGTAATTTCCCAAAAGTGACATGAACATAGTAATGGTAAGCCAAAAAAACAGACTGCAATTTTCAATGACTCAGCGATGATTTTTGCTGCAAGCAAGGTACGGGTATTTACTTCATTATAATTTTTTTGACCAAAATTGCGTTTTTTGACAATTATATAAAGACTTAACTCACAATGTTAATTAAAACTAACAACAGAAACATAAAACCGAAAAATAGTTATCTAATTTGCACATTAATTCGTAGTTTTACATATGAAGGCTACAAATGAGCAAATGAGATGTCATTATGAAATGCCTTATCAAAATGACGTCAATGTTTGAATTTGAAAACGCAAAGTTGGTTTTAGCTTATAAAAATATTACGTAGATTTTTCTCAAATATTCACTTTTTGTTATATGCTTTACCGTTATTGCACATTTTATAGGGATTCGGTAATTAGACTCGATTTGGCGGGAATTTTAACTGGTTTCCCAGTTTACCCGATTTTTGACTAGCCGATTCATTGTTTTAGTGTTACGAGACTCTGCTTGACAAAATCTCTACTTGAGTTTGTGTCATTTAGGCGCAACACAGGGCACTGCATGACAATCTAAGTTCTGAAAAAATTGAAACTCCTTCCTAATTTCTAATTACTTGCTGTGTGTTCTACATTTCGAAACAATTTCGTTGCTTCCCCAATTTCGCAGCTTTTGTCAAGGTTTCAATCCTTGTTAATGTGGTAGTCATCGGATAAAATTAACAGTACCAATATGTTTCAAAAATCATTAGGAATTATAATAAGAAAAAATGAGTCAATCCTGACAAAAGCTTTTCCAAAGTTGAACAAAAGCTGAACTTGAAAGACACTAAAACCAAACAATTGAAACTCCTCAGAAAAAGAGGCAAACGGAATAGATATCTAAAAGTTGAACTTTGAATTCAATCAATTGAAGCCAACAACTTTGACTTAATAATTACTTTTCTCCAATAAATTAATTAATAATAAGTAAAGTGTTTTGCAATCTTTTCAACGTTTTCAAAAAGTTTGAAAAAATTAGACAAAATTAGGAGCGCTTTGGCATATAGCAAAAGAAAAAGGCGTGTCAATTGTTTTTGTTGTTCATTGAGTTCGCTAAACTGCTTAAAGTTTTCATTGGTTGCATTCAGTCTTTAGTTTACTTATGTGAAAATTAGTTTTGTTTGGTTTCAGCTTTAAGTTGTTTCGGTTACAAAAGTTTGATAATAAAAGCATTTAAATTTTAGACTATTTGGTTTATTGTATTTTCAGAAAATTTCTTTAATTAACTTCAATTTTCTAAAAAAAATTACTCCAAAAATGGTTTCTATTAAATCCCGGGTCGCGGTACCAAAAATGTAGCTGTATAAAAATTCAATAATCAGACTACCGGAATGTTAATTCATATAAGCACTCTATATCATAACGCTGAGGCAACTGTATTCAAAACGTACAATCTATTTTGTCCAACTATACTCGCTTTACATCAAGGCATAAACATTATATCGAAGCTTTACGGCATCTGTTTCGTAGCATTATCGCGGCGAAAAGCATCGTTTACTTACAGGCAAATCTAGCTTGATCTTTTTAGCAGGTATTTGTCTGAGTTGATTTTCGGCTAAGATCGGTCACCAATACGTTTTTGAAACATAAAAATATTAAGCATAAAAAGAGCGCAATCGATTCAGTATATTAGTAGGCTCAGCGAAAATAATGTTAAACGAACTTTTTCGGAGCTTTCTACGTATATTAGAAGAGAATTTGTGTGCATTTAAATGGCACGGGCGTAACGTTTACGATGGTCAAACTCATTATTGCCGACAACAGACGGAATACCGGTAGAGTATTCTCCTAAAAGAAAGTGGTTGGGCGTTAAAGCGTTCAAATCGCACGGATCAGCGCTTACGGGTGTTAAAGGACGCGAATTGAGAGCATTCTCCACGAGACAAAAGGTAGTATGCAGTACCTCATCCGTGAGGCGACGCGTGCCAAGAATAGTATACAACACGCGCTTGAAACTGCGTACCAACCTCTCCCAGATACCACCTTGATGTGGTGCGCTGGGTGGATTGAATCTCCATTTTATACCTTTGTGAGCGAGCTCAGCTGCAATGTTGACAACGTTCCACTTTTCAATACTTTCTCGGAGTTCTTTCTCCGCTCCAATAAAGTTAGTGCCATTGTCCGACCAAATCATGGCAGGTGTACCCCTACGTGACACAAACCGCTCAACTCCCATAACACAAGAACTGGTGTCCATGGATGTAACTATCTCGACATGGACAGCGCGAGTAGTGAGACAGGTGAAGAGGAAGCCCCACCTTTTCTCAGTAGTACGGCGGACAGTAACATAGAATGGCCCAAAGTAGTCAACGCCAGTGTTCGTGAAGGGAGGAGACTGGTAAGCAAGTCTCTCCTTAGGTAAGTCAGACATGATTGGTTGCATAGTTACAGCTTGGAGTTCTCGGTATCTCAGGCAGTGTGCTTTGATGGAACGCAAGGATGATCTTAGTTTCAGTACTGTATATTGTTCCTGCACAATTGATCTTAGGTATTCAACGCCTTGATGATAAAGCTTTACGTGCGTGTGTTCAAGAAACAGTTTTACAAACGGGTGACGTGCATCTAAAATGATTGGATACTTCACGTTAAACCCAACTTCAATTAACCGCTTGATGCGACCCGAGTAACGGATTAGCCCATTTGGACTAATAAACGGTGAATGTGGAGCAATTCGGCTACTCCGTTAAACGAATTTATTGTCAAGAGGATCTTTTCTTTCGGCTTCAAAAGACTCTCCTTGCACCAAGTACTGTAGATGACGCTCGGCTTCGTCAAGCTCAGTAGGGTCGGTAATGCTACCATCGGGGTTACGGTAGCCGGCATGTTTCGGCAAAAGCCGGAGAACGTATGCGGCAATGCGCAAGTACTTTTGATAAGAACTAAACTTATCAAATGGGAATAACGACGGAACGGGGGTTATCTGTTTTTTAACAGATGTAGCGAGAGAAACAGTGTCTTCTATGATGACTGCTTGGTTGACGCCAAGTTTGATGTTATTAATGACGTCTTTGTTCGGCACGAAAGGGAACCTTGAGTTAGTTAAGAAATGTGGACCATTGACCCAACTGCTTAGTTGCAAAACATCAGCGGACATTCCACGCGTGCCAGCGTCAGCTGGATTATCCCTAGTTGCGACGTGGTTCCATTGGTCAACGCTGGTATACTCCAAAATTTCACAAACGCGGTTTGCAACAAAGGTTGGTTGCTTTTCATTAGAGTTTATCCACTGAAGAACGGTCGTGCTGTCAGTCGACATGAATACTTGGTTGACAGTTACAGTAAGTGCCTGAATAATTTCGTTCTTCAGCCGAGCGGCAAGTAGAGCTGCTTGCAATTCCAGTTTGGGGACAGTCATTACCTTCATTGGCGCCACGCGCGCTTTCCCCCAAAACAAACGCAAGCTCTGTTTTTATCTTGCCCGTAGGAGTTGTTACTCGGGCTCGAAGAAATGCAACGGCACTAAAAATATCCTGAGAACTGTCACCGAACATATGCAACTCTATATTATCAAAGGGTCCGCTAAAGTAACTTCGAGGAATTTTGATGTTTTCAAGCTTTGGTAAGTCCGCACTCCAAACCAAAAATCTTTGAACGATATCCTGTGGGAGCTCGTCATCCCATTGTTGTCCTGTGACACGCCAGATTTCTTTTAAGAGCAGTCGCGCACCGACGGTAAACGGTGCGACAAGACCAATGGGGTCAAAGACTTTCGAGACAAGACTTAGGACCAAGCGTTGCGTGAGGGACTTGGTGATAGCGCAGCTTGTACCCCGACTCACAACTAAAGTGTCATTAGTGTGATCCCACTTTAACCCTAGCGCATGCGATGAATCCTCCTGACATGAAACCATAACCTTGGGCTCAGTAGTTTGAGGGGAACCATCAATTCGGTCAGCCAGATTTGGTACATTGCTTACGAACTTTGTAAGCTTGAACCCATCGAGATGGAGAAGGTGTACCAATTCCTTCGATCTATTGATGGCTTTCTCGGGAGACTCCACTGAGTCAAGGTAATCGTCCATGTAGAAGTTTTCAAGGACGGCTTTTGCAGCTCCGGGGTAAAACTTGTCATTGTCTCTCGCAGTGCCTTGTAATGCATAGTTGGCGCATGTGGGCGAGTCTTTAGCCCCGAATATGTGGCGCGTATATTGATACACTACAACGTTAGTTGTGGGGTCCTCCCGCCGCAGAAAGCGAAGTGATGGTTGATCTGATGGTAATACGCCAACCTGTAGAAACATTCCCTCGATGTCGGCAGAGACGGCATATGGATGCTGTCGGAAGCAAAGAAGTACGTAAATAAGGTTTTGGAGCAGATCAGGGCCAGTGAGCAGAGATTTATTCAGTGAGGCGCCATGAAATTTTGCTGCTCCATTGAGCACCCTACGCACCTTACCCGGTTTGTTCGGGTTTAAAACCGGATGGTGGTGTAGGTACCACTCTTTATCGGACCGGCTCTCAACCTTGTGAGCGTCCGGAACCTCAATTACATACCCCTTATTTAGGTCTTCTTTGATGGTACTAGTATACTTCTCTCTGAGGTCTTCATCCTTGGTCAAACGTTTTTCGAGCGATTTCAGTTGCACAAGGGAGGAGAAGTAATTATTTGGGAGCTGGATGTTGTCTGCTGCCCACAGCATTCCGACATCGTATCTTAGGCCATTGTGTATGGTGGTACTCTCAAGGATCTCGTGAGCCCTTGCGTCTGCTGCAGATCTGGAGTCGACCTGCTTGTTTGCCCCGAAAGATTCAATGTCGTACCATGACTTTACTTGACTTGCTAACTCATTGTCATGTTCGATATTCACTTTAAAACACGTTGAGGTTAAACAAGAACTTGATGGTAACGGACCGCTTAAGACCCAACCTATGGGTAAGCGTACGGCAACGGGTGAACGCTTCTCATCGGCAGAGAAGTATTCTAACGGGCGGATGGCGTGATAGACATCTTGTCCGAGTATCATCTCAATGTCTTTATAGGAATATGTCACGGGATCAAGAACTGCTAAGTGTGGGTAAGTCTCCTGCAGGGCCTGTACATTAATTATATCAGAGCCGACGTTCAGACTCTCTTTAACGAAAGGGTTGACGGTGAATGGTTCGAAATGTTGATGTTCTCTTGGTTTCACAGTAACTTCAACAACCCTAGTATCAACTACTTCTTCGGTATTAATACCCTTGACAGTTAGCTTTAGTGCTTTACCGTGCAAACCGAGTCTATCTGCGAGACTACCGGCCACCCAAGAGTTACTGCAGGCGGTATCACACAATACTAAAGCTTTGGTATCTAAACCGGACGAATTGACCAACTGCAATTCCGTTACCTGAAGGAGCCCCTTAACATCAGTAACAGATGACATTGTTGTGGTCTTATTAGACGGTTGTTGAGTATTAGTTGCTTTACTTTGACCTATGTTGACAGAAGACTGGATGGTATTGGGATTTGTTGACTGTTTTGTTGGGAAAACCCTATCTGCTCCATGCAATAGTGTGTTATGCGAACTATTGCAACCCTCTGTTCGGCACTTTCTTGGTTGAGGGCACTGGCGGAACGTGTGTTTGTCCCTTAAGCACGAAAAGCAAAGTTTGTTATCTGCAACCAACTTAGCTCTCTGGGTTGGAGTCTTTTCCTTGAAAACTCGACACTCCCATAGCCGGTGGTTACCTTTGCAAACAATGCACCGAGAGTAAGTGTTTGTAGAAGAAGATGGCATTTGCTGCTTTGTTTCCCTTTGTTGTGAAATTGATGCAAACACTTTTGAGGCTGTTTTGGTCTTGGTTACTGAAGTGATGTTCTCTTCAGGTTTGGCCTTGGTTGCGCTTTGTTTCATAAGATCATGGGCCTCAGACTTTCCTTTAAGCCAATCGTTAAAATCAAGGAGGGTAGGCTTGACCCAGTGCTTCTTAACCGTAAAGAGTGACCATGACCCTTTCATGTTTGGTGGTAACTTCTGTACCGCTTGGTTAAGTAGGGAAGCGCTCTTCAAGTCAGCATCATATGATAACGATTTGAAAACCCCAACGAGACTGGATATTGCAGCAGAATAGTTTATAATGTTATCACTATTGTGCATTTTAAGAGGTGGAAAACTGCTTAGTTTATCCAAGTGTGCACTTACGACTGCCTGTGGCTGGCCAAATTTACGTTCCAAAGTCCTTAGTGCATCCTTGTACATTAAACCACAGTAAGCAAACTCGGCGATTGCAATCTTTGCTTTACCAGTGACGAGTGTCTTAAGGTATGTCAATTTAACGTCATCAGTGAGCGTTTGCGAGTCAATCGCGCTTTTGAATTGACCATACCACTCGTGCCATTGTAATGGATCGCCATTATACTGAGCAAGTTTCCATTCTGGCAAGGGGTCATTTTTCTTGCTGTTTATTGCGTCAGCCAACATCCTAATCAATGGCGCATTGTCCGGTATCCGAGGGGCAGGTGCAGACACCTGCGGACCACTCCAACTCAACGGTGTGGGCCCAACATAAGGGTATGCTGGCTGAAAAACAGGAGTGGCTAGACCAGGTACAACATTACTAGTAGTCGCGATTGGGTTTTCCTGCTGTGCACCTGATGGTGGTTGCATATCAATCAAAAGGGGTGAATTCGAATATACTCGTTGTGGAGTATTAGTGCTTGAGGGTGCGATATGGTTGTGTATATTTGGAGGCAGACTATTCACGGTGGTTGTGTCTTGGTTGACTATTGACGGTCTGTGCTGTGGAAACCGCCAATGACTCATATTTGGCACAAGGTTTTGGCCAAGAGGAATAGTGGGCATATTTGGGACAGGCGGAACAACAGAAAGTACAACTTTGTGTACTCGGTTATTATTATTTTGAAAAGTTCCGTTGACGAGAGGCTGATTACTCAAAGGGGCGTGTGGGATGGGAGCATTGATGTTAGGTGCGAAGACTGGGTTCAGAATGGGAAGGTCGTTAGGATGAGCGGGTTCGGAGTTGTGCTGTTGAGTGTTTGAACTTGGTGGTGCGCTTGGGTGCTTGGGTGCGCCTGGTACGGAAAAGGAGGAAGAGTGGCGTTTGGTGCTCGGGGGACAAAATTAATTTGTTGTCGGGAGAATATACGCGGGGCCGAATCCTTCTTAGGAAGACTTGATGTTTCAGGTCCCCTTGAGAATTGAAGTTGTGCGTTGGGAATTAACTTGGAGGCATTATTTTGATTTACTTGCGGTGCGAACGGCTGTGGTGGAATGGGCTGTTGAATGGGTGGTGAAGAAGCCCCTGGGGCGTGTACAGAAGGCGGGTGACTATACGCGGTTACTTGGTTGGTTATGCTTGGAAGCGCCATGCCTTGTTGGCCCGTTTGATCCATTTGCGCCCTTAGGTGCGCCTGGTACAACGCCTGTGTGTTAGCAGCAGCCAAAAAAATTTCAGGTGGACTATAATAGGGGTCGAGTTGCTGCAAGGTCTCATTGCTTAATATGTAATTGCCTCGACAATTTTTTGGAATAGAATGCCTTGAAACTTCAGTGTTCTGATCTTCTACTGTTTTGCCGTTGTTGTGGCTAGGACATTCTTGAGGGTCAATCATAACATCTGGTTCACTAGTTCTCTCATTGTTAAAACTTAAAGCAAGTGAGGTGTTGATCCAATCCTGGACAACCTTTTCACTTCTCATTGAGCTTCTAGCACTTGCAGTTGTTTCAGATTGGCTACCTTTAGAAACGGCGTCCAGCAATTCAAATTCTTGCAGAGTTGCCTCTGCCAACCGTTTCCTGTTGTTTTCCTCCAGTTCATCTAATTCCATTTGCTTTTTCTGTTTAGCAAGACGAATGGCTGCCTCATTCTGTTTTTCAATATCTTCGCGCTTCATTTTAGCAATTACGTAGTCATGTTTACGCTGACTAGATGTTTTTGACGAGGTCAAAATTGAGGGAAGTCTAGAAAGAATGGGAGCCCTTGGTTCCTGGAGCTCACTCACTTTATCATCAGCAGAGTTGATGTAGTTTCGCGCTGAAGTGAGTATCTTGTCATTCTTAGTTGTCATTGCCTCCAAGTAAGACTCTAATGAAGGAACAAGTGCACTTGGATCCTCCGTTTTTCCAGCAAATGCAATCAGGTCCTCATTTTTGTCTACAACAGTCATAAATGCTTCGTTGCACTTTGTTACTAGGCGTTCAACTTTCACTCGCCTACTTTGACTATTTATACAATGAAGAATATCTTCATGTATAGCATGCAATTCAGCTTCACGCTTTGACCTGGCAGCGTACAACTTTTTGACTTTTTGATCAAGACTGTTAGACATCACGATGTTATTATTTCCAAATACCAGCAAAACTACCACTGCAAACGGTTATCTTTTATAAGCACACTCCAAACAAATCAAACCCACAAAAAACAATCCCAACGCAAAAAGGCACCAAACACAGCACACTGTAGACAGTCTGTAAAACAAACCGCCCAAAGAGCAAAAAAGGTCGTCGAGCACACAGTGCCCGACAAAAACAGAATTGGGGCGCTGAACGCTAGGCGCTCAACGCGGAGGGAGACTAAAGACACACGGGAAGTCGAGCGAGCAACGCGCGACGAAACAGAGACGTTAAGGACGGGAAGTCGAGCGAGGAACGCGCGACGCAACGGCAACGGAACAGAAGAGAAGTCGAGCGAGCAGTGCGCGACGGAGCGGAAACGGGACGTGCGGGAAAGCAAGCAAAAACGCGCAACAACGAAACGGGACGGTGGGAAAGAACGGGCGGGAGAAACTATGTTAGCAGACGGCAGCAAAAACTCAACCAAACAACCTAGCCGTAACTCCAGAACAAACTTAAGTCACACCCTAGGAAGAAAGAGAGAAGCTACTGCAAGACAATCTAACATAGTTCATAATGGGTCTATAACGACAAATTTAACGACAAACTAATTTACGGCAATGCAGTAGTACACTAAAAGGATGTAAAGGTCAAGAAATTTACTAGCCGTAACTCCAGAATAAACTTAATTCACATCCTATCAAAGCCCAAACCAAAACAAACAATCAGCATACTAACGGTATTAAACAAACTACATCAAATTTGAATAAACAACAATAGTGTATTTGTAGACTGAGACAGTTGGAAAATTCAAGAAACAATCCAGCCGTAACTCGAGAATAAACTTAAGTCACACCCTAGAAGGCAACAAGACCAAACATACTAGCAATCATACATGTACACAAAACATAGAGCAGCAAAATCAATATACTACAACAGGAGGGCTAGTAAATTAGTAAAGTTGAAAAGTCAAAGCACAATCCAGCCGTAACTCGAGAATAAACTTAAGTCACACCCTAAAAAGCTGTAAGACCTAAACAACAAACCAGCATACTAGCTAGCATACTCAACATACTACAAGAAAAACAACAACATACTTCATCACATATGACATACTACATCGAAGGAAAAAATTAGGCGGAGAAAAACAACTCTGAATGAAAGAAAAAACGGAATGATTGGAAACGAAAACGAAAAACAAAATTTTGGGAGAGCGACGTTGATGAAAAATGAACGGAAATTGTGAATAGCGAAGTTAAGGAACGAAAAAGAAGCGGACGGTACGGTACGAAAACGAGATACGAAGATAATAAGAAGACAATTTTTTTTTTGAGCCGGAGGTTGTGAGTTTATATCTCACAAGACTATTTGGTTTATTGTATTTTCAGAAAATTTCTTTAATTAACTTCAATTTTCTAAAAAAAAATTACTCCAAAAATGGTTTCTATTAAATTTACATTTGTCACTGGAAAAGGAAAAATGAAAAATTTATGATTTCTGCGCAGTATTTTCAGGCTGAAAGTGTATTTAACTCTTTAACTTTTAATTTGTCGCCAATGTTATCTAATATTTCTCAGTGCCCGGTTCAATAGTGAACAATCAGATATTAATGCATTGATTTCTAAGGCAAAAATTTTTAATTTTCATGCCTGCAAAAACCTCTAGACTAAGTGAATTTAACATAAAGCCATTTTCTCCAGCAAAGTCATTTCTAACTTTCAGCCATTTCCAATGCCTTCTGGCTAAGTTTTATTCGAGATCTCTTTTCCATTTGGATTACTTGTCATATAAAAATAGAAATTAAATTGAAGTGATGATTTCAATGACTAACTACTATGAGTAGTATCGGGTTAATATTCATAGTTCTTTTAGTTGAGCAAAAAAATGAATTTTGTTCACATGTTTTTGTGTACTGGTTTCTGTTTTTAGTGTTCCTTTGAGATTCTGGACTGAATTTTTAACAGGTTCATTAATAGATCTCAAAATCTATTCTTATGAAAATCTAGGTCTAGTTTCTTGGTTTTCTCAATGAAGATTTTCGTAGTTCTAAGTAAGGACTTGTCTTTTCATGTTTAATAGTTTGGTCCGCCCTCCTTTTTGGAGTGCTTTCACGCTTTATGAGTGGTAAATTTGATCACGCAAAAACAAGGAGTGGAGAAAAAAAGGTTATCTTTGCGGCATGAAATTTTTTCGGCACTTTTTTTTCAAGTGTAGCGAGAAAATGGAGATAGGAACTAGATTGTTGTGCAAATTGGAGATTAAGTGTTCTGTTCACGTGCGGCAATTTGACCTCCATTTGTTTACTGTCGTTATTTTTAATACGCTCAAAATAACGATATCATTTCAAACCAGGTTTTGTTGAAGTCAAAGCAACATAATATTTTGGTCGTTTTCCAGTATTAAACTGTTTAAATAATTTAGATTGGTTTAATGAAAACATTGATGATTAGGTTACAATTTTGTGAAATGTTTTCGAAAATTGAAAAAGATATGAAAGTGACTAGGGCTGGGTTGCACATTCGAGCATGAATCGATAATGATTTCTGATTTGATGTATCCCAACTTTATACACAGTAAAGATTATTATTAATATTACATAGATTTTAAACCAAACTTTTATTTCAAAATGATCCTAAATAATTCTAAACCTGACTGACATGTTGAAAAAGCAGCTAAAATATTTGAATCTATTCTATATCCCCCCTCACCGCGTTTTTTATACCCCCCCCCCCCCCCTCCCCCTCACTTACAAGATATGTGTTTTTATATAGCACGTTACTATGTACAAAATTAGCACGTGTACCCGGGGGTGTAAAAATGAGAGGGGTAGAAGTAATTATACATCAATTCAATTTGATAGAGCCTTGAAGTTAAGTAGAATGGAAATTCGAGTTGCGAAATGGAATCTGTAATTCTAATTAACGTAACTAATATGGTGAATAATCATGAACTTTCATGTTAGTAAAAGGTTCGGCTAGTACTGTTAATGAAGTTATTATCTCCGACGAGTTACCAGATAAAAACTCACAAATTCATGAATCAAATTCCACTGTAGGTTATGTGACTCTAAAGAATTCACCAAAAAAATCTGGCATTGTTCCAGAAGTGCGCAGCGGGTCGATATGCAAGCCAGAACATTTCAGGTGTCTTTAGCAGGATATAGATTACCCACATTGATGAAAATGTGAAACCTTACCAAGACTCATACGTCGCCATAGAAAACTTACAAAACTTAGTACGACGTCGTATAAGGTAGTATCAATTTTGTAAGATTTATAAGCTTTATTGGATTTTTTTTCGAGTTACCTAACCATGTTTAAATCACGAACCTGGCCGTTTGAATTCATAAAAGAATTGCATAAATCTGGCATTTTAGAAATGACACTTGCGTGTTTCATTTTTTTTTCAAAAGGACTAACCTTTGGCGACGCGTGGAGAATAATGTGTTTGGTGTACTCTTTGACTGAAAACTTTATAGACACGTTACCAAAGAACTTCTTCCTGCGACCATCGTCTATATTGAGCAACAAGTTATAATGTATCGGAATCACATCCGCCGGTAATTTGTAATCATTCCACTTATCCTGCGTATTGTTCGGCAGAAGCCGGTCTTTAGCCGATTTTTCAGAAAATTCATTTTCGGATGTTCCGCTTTCGGACAAACACAGAAAGCGAGTATTGCACGTGAATATATTTGTAAAGCTAATTAGGATAATGCTAACACATATTGTAAGCACAGATAGTAAACACAGAATTAGCAAACTGAAAACACGGCATCTATTTGGAGGGTTATTTGAGTTATAACTGGACATAGTTTGGATTCGGTTTTGATCCAATGTCATGAAATACTCGTCGGCTGATGATAAAGTCACGTGATCGAAACTTCTGGTTTTTTCAGCCGCCAAATATTTAGAGTTTCGGTCCGTTCCAGGGGCGCCGTTGACTGTGTTATAACTACCGTTAACCCCGCCGTTTAGCAACTTCTTGGAACTGTAGTAACCGGAATGCTCGCTGCTGCTTTCGATAAAATTTTGCTGCTCTTCAAGAGAAATTTTGCTTTTGGTGTTGTGATTATGATAATAGTTGATGCTGTTGGAATTGCTAGAGTTGTTGTTATTGTTGTTGTTGTTGTTTACAGATATCGGGACGGATTTTAGCTCGATCGATCCGCCTTTCTGGTGAATAAACCCGACATAGTTACCCGAACAGTTCTCGTAACCCGGGGTGCTTACACGTTCGTCGGAAGTCGACGATTCCCGACCCAGAGAAGTCGTTCGGAAATGAAGAATTGCAGCTGCGTTTGTAGGGGGGTAGTTAACGGGGGCAATTTCATCTTCGGGGCTGCTGCAGGGTCGTGTAGGGGTGTAGGCCGATGCCGGGTTTAGGTGAGGGGCGGGAGCAACGGGTCTTAAGGGGAACCGGTCATAATGCGAAGACGAAGAGGAGTTATAACCAAAGTTAAGCGTGTTCATTACAAATTATAACCAAGAATAACCGTCATGTTACACAAAACATTTTCTGGATAGTTTAAATTAGTAATGTTTTTTTATCAAATCAAATTTTCTTTTTAAAAACAAACCATTACTGTGGTTCTGATTTATTGTAATTTATCAGTGCAAAAAAGGGATTTAAAGTTCACTTTGAATGCAGTAAAAATTCAAATGTCAATGGAATATTTTGTTCACAGTTGATACGATGTTTGTTCATAATTTGTTTACACAAAGAAGACAGTAATGAATAAATAAAAAATGTAGCTTTAAAATTTGATGAGGTCATAATAGACTATCAAATTGTGTTGGTAAAAGGAGTAAGAGAGAGATCCAAATAACAATAAGACTTGTTTATTTATTGCTGCATCCCTCCCTCTCTTCTGTTTGCTATCTAAACAAAAACAACAAAGACACATGCTCAACATGCTTATATAGTGGGACTGTTGTGGAATTCGGAAACAACGCGACTCAGACGTATCATTTGACCGAATGATTTTTATGGATCTTATCAGCAATCACCCCCCCCCCCCCCCCCTCCCCTTTAGAACCTATCAGAGAATTGCCTCCCCTTCTAAGCAATACTCAATGTTATATTACATAATACCCGAGACACCATATAAGCCTACTGTTCTGATAAGTTCTGATTGGTCAATAAATTGCTCGTTCAAACTCTATTCAAAAACTGCCCCCCCCCCTGCAAAAGGGTATACGATTGTTGAAAAGAGCAGTTTGTTCCTGGTTTTATGATGTTAGGTATACGTTTAAACTTTATTAACCTGAACTTAACGCACCGCATGCTCTTGTAAGTTAATTATTAATTATTAATGCGGATCAATTGGAAGTAACTGCACAATAATAAAACAGAAAAAAAGCTCCAGTTTTTGTAGAGTTGTATATTTTTCCCTCGTTTTTGAGACTAATTTTCCGAAATTTGAGATTTCTGATTTGAAAACGCTCTCATAACTAATCGATTATTCATACCGATCAATTAACTGCAAAAAAACTTCTAGATTAGATTGATAGTGATTTGGTATCAATAATTAGGATTCAGGATTACTCATCATGCATAACCAACCCATCGATGATCGGAGACTAACCAAATGTAATAAAAGAAGACCCCCTATAAAAAACAAAAAAAATTTCAGGAGAATTGTTTAATTTTCAATTCGCTTGCTCAAATCAGCTGACTGGAGATAGTTTTTTAATTAGTATTGCAGCTATCCATTATTGCCTTGAAACAGACCATTAAAACAGAATGCTTAAAAAAGGGATAATTCACCAAAAATGACGTAATGAAAAAAGTTGTAAAAAAGTTGAGTCAATTTTTGCAAACGGCTAGTCGTCGGTCTAAAATTTTGTCGGCTACTTGATGCGTCTCTGTATTTCTATAATTGCGATCCAAGACTGATTTTGGTTTTGGGCTGAGAAAATTTGGATAAAAAGGATGACGGAGGTAGAAGAATAAAGAGGGAATAGAAAGAGCGGAGGGAAAAAAGGAAAGAAGGAATGGAAATTTGTCTGATTTGATCTGTTTATTCTGTTTTTTCTTCCCCTTTCAATTCAAGTGGTCAATAGGAGAGAGAGCAGGTGGGTTGCATTAATGAATAACTGACAAATAATATTCGTATTAATCAACACAGCCGATACACTTCTTGACTAATGCTACAATAAAAATCTCAACAAACTCAACCAACCCCCCCCCCCCACATTCCCCTTCACCCCTTAACCTCCCCTCGCGTCATACGCGCCTAATACAACACGAATATTACTTCTTGTCCTATGTTGGCGTACCTTTTTGTATATCTCTCGCTTTCGTTTTAGATCACCCATCGCGAAATGTCAACAAAATGACCCCTCGAAACTGAAATTTATGCTTCTCTGCTGACAAATTTTTAATATGAAAATGTCATTTTTTTTATTTATCGCATAGCCATTAGCTATTGTTAATAAATATTGATTAAAAGGGAACAGCCAAGCTAGCACATGTAACAGGCGGAACATGAAAGCATTACGTCATTCAGGGCTGTAAAATTTTCCAAGAAATCGAAAAACATAGTTCGTTTCAATTCGTTTTCTTAGATCAATATAATCGATAGAGAAAAGTTTAATTTTTAAATCTCAAAACAATCAGAGTTATAACAGCTGATATATCTGAGGGCTCTTAAATCGTCAACCTTCATTAAACTCTAATAAAATAGAGTGCTCTAAATTGATGGCAGTTTATCAGACCAGAAATGTAATTTCGACTGTCATTAAGTCGCCGTTTTCAATAAAAAGAAATCATTCAATGGCTGTTTTTTAAGTCTGTGCAACTTGCATAGTTAATTTATTTAACTAGTTAGTTTTTTTCTGAACATTAAATAAACATGGTATAAAGTCTATAAAACAAAAAATAAAGATAAAGAAGATAACTTAAAATTCAATGAAAAATACCCCGCTCGCAATAAAATTTTTCAAGATTAGTTAACATGCATTTTTACTCGGAAACAGATAAAATTGTTTCCCGGGATTTTTGGTGAAAAAAAGCAAAACTTTGTTTACTGGTATTGAATTATCTCTGAATGAGATGTGCTTATCAAAACAAAAACAACTCTTCTTCGATTCCTGATTCATTAAAAATTGAAAATGCTATTGAAATGAAAACAAAAGAACTGAGTGATACACAAATTTTGGAAAACTTCATTAAATAAAATTATTTAACAGGAGTCAAAGTTTGGACTAAATAAGTGAGCAAAATTGGTTGCACATAATATTGAAACAGTACCTATATCAATTGTAAAAGAGGGGAAAACATATATTAAAAAAGTTCAATCAGCAAAAGTAAAGTACTATCGGGTTATGAATCAAGAAATCCTTTCTCATAGTTCACCAATTTTTGCTTCACTGAAAAAAAAACAGTCAGAAAACTATTGAACAAATATTACAGAATCTATATCAATTGATTTGAAAAATGTTGTTTACAACCTAAATAAATTATTGCTCGTCAATTCACTTGACATTCAGATACGAAAAATCAACAGTCCACCAATGTCTAATCAAAACCTACATTTATATTTACGTTAAATTTTAAATTGTTTCAATCCCTACCTATTTTAAAAGAAAATTGACTTGCTGTATTACCGTTTGGCTTTTTAATTAGTAAATATTTTTTTTTATTTTAAAAGAAAAATAGTTGCTATGATTTTCATTCTTTTAAGCATTTGTAATATTTTTAATGAGAAATATAAATTTTGAAAAAAGAAGCCATTTTTGGTCCCCTTTTTGTAAAACAAATACTTCAGAATTACTATAAAGCTTTTAATAAAATCAAGTTTGTTTGTTTGGTTGGTGCACTGTGAAACTCTCAAACAAAAAACATTGGATTCTAATGAAAAACAACCGTCAGTGAGCACCAAAACTCCTCAGACAAAACATGAGTCAATTAAACAAGGATTTTAAAAGTAAGACTTTTTTCTTTACTTTGAAATTAAGCTTTGACAAATTAAGCTTTGACGAAACAAATTTTTATTGTGGGGACAAAAAGTTGATAGCAGAACCAAGCCATTCTAAGTTTGCAGCCAGAACTTTTGCACGCACCAAAAACCGAAATTTTTAGAATTTGATGAGGCAGAGGGGAATTTGTTTGTTTAAGTTTCTAAGATTTCCACTAAAAGAAGGCTGCTGGTTAGGTGAGTTAACAAATTAAGGTCTTCGCAAAAATGTCTGTTTGTGACTTTTCTACAAATTCATGGAATCTAAAAAGAGAACTGTTTTCATTCAATTTTTTATCAAAATCTAAAATTTGGTAGACAGTGGTAGTGTATTGTAGTGTAACATTTTGCTCGAATTCAAATTTTATTCCTGAGTTCAGTCTGTCGCCTTCATTAGTGTTTTAGTTGGCATAAATCGAGCTTTTAATACCTTTTCGTTTGCACTTTTTTAAAGCCCTCCGATGTTTATTGAAATACAGGTTGTGACCAGTAGATTATGAGCCTTTATTACTAAATTCAGTTCGTTTTTGGTTTTTCAATATATATAGCTCCTTACAAATGCGGCATTTCATTTATATTACCATCAATAAATCTCCAATCAACGTATCCGGTAAATTCTACAGCGAATTAATTCTGATAGCAATAGTTGTATAGCAGAAAAAAATGTATGTAAAAGAACTTCGCACGCATATTTTACATCTTCATAAAATTAAAAAAAATATAAAACTTGTGTATTGAATCTTATGATTTTGAGATCTCAAATTTTGCACTTCAAAAAATCGTGTGCAATTTTTTAAGACTTGGGTTTGCCTGTATAAATGCGATTTTGCTATTATATATAGAACGTGGTAACGACAAAATATGTTGCGTTAAATAATTTGTGTTCAATTGCAATTTCTATGTCGCATTGTCTCAATTATCTAAAAAATAATCAAACAGCTGAAATTAATCGAAACAAGCGTTGGCGCCATGCAAAATGTTAGACTGCAAATTTTGTCGCAAATTGGTGCTTGATTTCAATTCTTTTTCTCTTGTTTTTTATTTACGTAAACAGAATATGAAGTAATTAAAACAAAAAAAAAACGAAACACATGTTGCAAGTGAAATTATGTGAAAATATAACTTTTTTCGTTTAAAATTACTTATTTAGCTTTGCTCAAGTAGTACCGACTGACCTGTTTTGAGATGAGAAGATTTATATTTTGGGGAGCTGTAATCGACGAAATAGTTCTTCTAAAATACTTTTATCAATTAAGTACAACACATAAGATGTAAACAATAAACGCAAGAACACCGTTAACAATCCTTACTGCTGCCTCGGCGCATCTCAAATCAAAGACGGTTTCGCACCTTTGATGTCGAAAAATACGCAGAAATAAATAGAAAAGAGTAAATTCTCGCGTAGATATGTAATCATATGCGTATAATCATCTGCATTCTACCTGTTCAAAGTGTAAAATGCAATATATGGATAGAAAAGACAAGGAAGGGCGATAATGGAGAGAAATGTTTTGTGTGTATATATTGTTCCAATCAAGGTTGTTCCATTTTTGCATCTTCAGTTCAGAAGCAGAAAACCGAAACGATCGAATTTGCAAACACACCAAAGGTCTAAGTGGCAATAACATTTATATCACCAGACACCCGGCGTGTTTCGTGTTATTGTTAAGAGTGCGATTAAACAAAAAATAAAATTGAGATGAATGAAAGGAAAAATGATAAGAGCGTGAAATTATTCCGCGCTTTTAACAATTAAATCGAATCAAAGGTATGATCCAGTCACACAGACCCCTCTAATCCTTTGTGTGGTTGAAACTGGCGACTATTCGGCATAACCGCCCCCTAAACACCCCCTCCCCCCATCCACACTCATTTTCTTGCTTTATTCTAATTAAACCCCCCCCCCCCCCCCCCCTAAAACTCGACCCCGCGCAACCTACGTAAGAACCTCCCAGTTTTTCTAATTTTCCTAATTTTTATTCAATAATGCAATACACATTTTCTTTTTCTTTATTGTATATCACTTTATTACAATCTCTTCATTTTTCCCTCTTTCTTTTAATTTTTCCTCGCTTTTCTTGTTTCTTCTCAAACTGTACAAAGAAATGAGGCTTTACAACCACAGACATACATAAAATTAAAGTAACAATAGAACTATAATTAGCTACCTGTGCTTGCAAGACTGTTGCTGCGATACAAAACGATTAGATTAAATTCCAAATTTGGACTGAAGCTACCCATAGACAGAACCCCCCAAAAAAGTAAAACCCAGTGAAGCGGAGCCCAAATTTCAACCTATAAGCCAGTTGTAACTATAATGAACGCTACACTGGGTTACAAAATACTGGCTATGGTAGAAAATCCGGTTAAAGAATTAGGATTGCGCATGAATACGTACGTACCTTTACAAGTTAAAAACTCTTTTGTGTAGTTTTGCTCCGAAGAATAGCTGATAATAGTAACTGAATTCTATATTTCAGGTAACAGCAAAAAGAGCTCAGATAGTAAAAGTCCGGATAAATCAACGCTAAAATTTGGCAATAATCGAAAGATGTACTTACTAGTGATTGAACTAAATTGTACTTTTTATTTTACTTCAGCGCTTGTTTTTTTCCGGATTTTTTCTACTTTTTTAAAAAACGCGTTCTGATTTGACGAAAAATGAAGACGCAATTTTTTTCAGCCATATATTTGCTATACGCTGCCTTTATCGTTTACAAAAAGGGGGCAGAATTTGAATGAAGGGTAAATTTACGATGAAAGCTACACGCGGGTTTAGAAAAAAACCCTGCAGTAATTTCAATGGTTATTTCTCAATTTCATAAAATTGCTCAACAATCAAAAAGGAGGCGACCATCATTTTAGTTTTATTATCCGTATTACATTTTTCGGAGCTTAAAATGTTTTAAATGAAAAAAGGACGTTTCCTAAGCGAAAAACGTGAGGCTGAAAAAAAACATTTTTGTGAAGAAATTACTGAACAAAAGACATCAATTTATATCATATTAAACGCTGTTGATTCAGTTTATTTGAAACCTACTGAGCTTTTGTGTAGGCACGGCACATATACGTTGAGTGAAAGCTATTAAAGTGAGTGTGTGGTGTTGGTGGTGGTGGTGGTAGTGTGGGTGGGGGGGGGGGGGGTTAATAGGTTTCTTTTGCAACCTCTACAGGGAGGTTTGAATTAAACTTCAAGTGATTTGCAATTAAATTGAAGGATTTCACAGATTGATTGCTCTTCTCGCGGAAAAAAAACGTTAGATCTTGAAAAACCTTAAAAAGAGAAACTCAACAGTCTCTTTCTGTTAAAGGGATTTTTCCGAAGGATTTTTGATGTTGAAGTTTGAACAAATAGCAAATTCTCGAAGGTCATGTCATTTTTGCTCATTTTTTGAAGAGCTTGAAGCCATTGCTTCAATTAAATTTCAATTTCCCGATGTTTTCAATAATTCATGTTTTACAATTTTTGATTTTTGCATGCATCTCGACATCAGAGCAACTCTGATTTTAGTTTGAATAAAAAGTGTAAAATTAAGTTTCGAATTTCGTTTCATCAAGTTGAAGCATTGATAATATTGAAACAGGACTTTCAACCTAATAATTCTAAAAAGATATATAGTCAAAGACATTTTTTCAAAAAAGGCATCTTCTGGACAATAATTTCGAAAGATTTTGCAGATCAACAAAACAAACCGAGACAAATTTTGTTAAATAAATCGAATACTAGCTCAGCAATAAACGGAATTAACCTTCGAATATCAAATCTGATGCTGGTTTTGGTACCAGGACAAAACACTCAATGCCAATATAACTAATGTTACAAAATACCCAAAACATACCTAATATTTCATCTTGATGTTGAAACTACCAAAGCAATTATATAGCATTAAGTTTAGCTGATGCATTTGGCCATGGTGACTCCTCATCAATCCACGCGACTAACTATGAAATTATCGGAACCAGAACACGATTAAGTTATAGCAGCTTAATTATGAGAAAACTTTAACACTAAGAGCTAATTCGTAATTGGACTTTTGGAGAAAATTAGCAAAAGGAATAGATTGGGTTTGCCGTATTGGGTATTTGTGCATTTGGTATATTGTTGGCACGTACCCGTTAATTTTGACGTTAGAATTGTCTTATTGAAATTGTGTCGACTCTGGATAAACTGGATTATCCTAGTGCTTGAAATAAATATTTTCACTACAATGTTTCTTTTCAAAAAATCTATTTCAATTTCTTAAACGATGTTAATTAAGAAAATTAGACCAAAGTTTGAAAAAGTTGATCGTCAGGTTTGGTTTAGTTTTGATATTTGCAAAAGGCGGCTAAGAATTTCAACAACAACGCTTGTGAGTTCTGATCTTTGTTTTTTCAGTTTCATGAAGTTAGATTTCAACAGATAGAGAGTTAATCATGAAGAGTATATGTTATCAAGATTTCAAATACGAACAGTCAATTTCTGATTGTTTCTCACAAAATTATAAAATTTAATGAATTATCATTGAATATATCAACAGATTTAAAAACTCAATTAAATGTATGTCTTTCTCCGAAAAAAATGACAGCTAGAAATTATTGCACAAAATTTTACCTAAAAAAAGTTATAAAAAATAGTTTGAAATAATGAATACTTTAATGTAATAAAAATTTTATGTTTAACTTTAACATCTGAACTGTTTCTCATGAATTATCGTATAGGAATTTCAATCCGAGCATAAAAATTTTTGGGGAAATGAATGAAAATTTTTAAAGAGAAACCAAAATTACTGAAGTACTATACTCAGCATTGACAATTGTTCAACTTTTCAAAAAACTTAGAAAAGGGACTGTTTTTAAAAAAAATCACCCGACCATTAGTCATTTCTTTACAATTTATTTTGTTTTATCTGCAAAATAAAGGCTCTTGAACAAAAAAAATTTGCTAAAATTTATTGAATTTAAATTGATTTTTTTTTCAGCAAATTAGATCTCCTATCATGACCTACATATTTGAAAACTTTGAACAACTCGAACAATATACTTAGTTTTCAGCATTCTTTCAATTTTCTTCATATAAAAAAGTCCTTATCTTATCCTATCTTCTTGAATAACAATATAAAACTTGTTATACTCGCCACTCAGTTAGTTCTTGTCAAAGTTTGGTGTCACAAAATTTTGTGGTAAGAAAAAATTTGTGCTTATTTTCGAAAAATTTTGCCATCCTTTCATATTTGATTAAAAGTCTTAATCAGAGCCTCTGGCGAATTTAAGAATTTATGGCTGAGTAATTTTTAAAATTTTTCGTCTTATTTTATCATTATCGACAAAAACCAAATTTCAAAAATGTCACCTACAATTTTTTAATTAAACCTCATCAGCACAATTCAACTAAACGTGTCAGGAAAACTTTTTGAATTTGAATCTAGGCTGGGTCAAAATTTAATCACAGGCGTCTTCTAGAACAATTGCGCTATGTTTATCCTGTTGCTCTTAAAATAGCTTGTTTTTTAGTTTTCTATTCGGTTCTCATGTGTGCTTAGGCTAACAATTATTTATCATCAAATTCAATTTATGGTTTTGAAAGTAGACTAGATCAGTTTAGAGTCATTTCCAGCGGTTTTTCTCGGTTCAACAACCTGAGAATTCTTGCAATTTTGCGGGAGCTGAAATGTGTGAGTTTCACAGCGAAGAAGTATTTGAGACTTCTAGGGTATGTTTAGAAACTGGACTTATCAATTTGCAGAATAATTTTGAATTATTTAACTGCAAAGATAATTCTTTTTGTTTCTTTCATCGAAACCAAAATGAAGATCAAGAGATATTAATAATATTTAAATGTTTGTTCTAAAATTGTTGTGCTATCACATGGAAGAAGTTGCGGCAGTCTGTTTTGGTTTTATACTCTTTTGAGGGCCGCAAAACGAACTGGAGCGGTTTCCCCTTGAGGGTAAACTGGCGGCATGTTTGTCTTTATCAAATTGAATATGGTTCTGTGCTTGAATTGGGCTACGTGATGCAACAGTTTGATGTCAAGGCGGGTCTCCTTCACTCACCAATAAAGAAAAAAGAAGAAGAACAGCCAAAGGAGTTTGCAAAAAAAAGATCAAATGAAAAGAAGTAATTAGATTGACTGAATAAAAACATCTATGATTTGAAATGGGCTGCTAACAATCGTCATGAAGAGCTCGCAAACTTCCTAATGAGACATGTGTTAACCAGAAGCAGGAAAGATTACCGCTTGTTCGCGAGAATAGAGAAAATGGTAACGTCTTTATCTCTGTCTGGGTTGAAGAAATCATAGTAGCATCAACAAACACGACAGTGATCTCCGATGTCAGAAAAGCACTTGAGGCAACATTCCACACGGAAGCCAGGGGTAGACTGAACTAGTGTCTAATCTAAGAATCAGAACAGAAAAGGGAAATTAGCGCGTGAGAAGCAGAAAAACTGTTGCAAATGTTCTCCCAACTAATTCCCGCTGTCGGGTTTTTACAGACAAATTGCAAACAAATTGAAGTTCTTAAAATATCTCAAAAGAAAAAGCCAGCACTTTTTTCTCAAGGCGACAAAATTGTCACTACATACCGATTGAAGAAAACACATAAGCTTGATATTACTCGTCTATATTCAAAAAACATAAAAACAATTTTTGCAAATTTAGCTGGCCAATGCTCGGTTAGTTATTTTTAAAAGGACAGCAAGCTGATCAAAGTAACAGCTAAAAAGAATCAACTGCTGCATTTCTATATGCAAAAAAAATTTTGAGCGCTTCTAGAATTGCTAAATCTGTGCTACGACAAGTATGAGAGTATCCCTAGTCGAATCATAGAATCGAAAGTTAGAATGGCGACTGTAAAATTAATCATATTCTTTGCATTTTATAATTTTTCGAGGTCACTTTACTTCAAATATCTCATGACTGAACAATTTTGGAATTGTTTTATTTGTCCAATGATAGTAACAATGAAAGCTTAACACTTTTCCGTTGTAAAAACATGCAAAGTCTGGAAAATATTTGCTGAAAATCCTTAACTCCTTGCAGATGTTTAAAGAAATTGCTCGCGTTTCCCTCTCGTGTTTTTCTGATACGCTTTTAACTATGATACTGTTTTGTTTCTAGGTCAGCAGTTCCTACAAAAATATGTTTTAAACTTAATTGTTGACAATGATCCTGTTCTGCTCCAAAATTAAATCTCACTGGCATCTGTTAACTAAAAATTTTGCACAGATTTTTTGAATTGGAAAACAGGAGAAGTATAATTTCGTAACAAATAATTTCACTGAGTGATCGGGTTTCTGTTCAAAAAGGTTTCCTCTATTGCAACTCAGATGTTTAATGTCTAAAATCTCTAGTAGATTTGACACTTATTAATGTTGATGAAAATTTAACTAGAAATTTTTTATTTACTCATAGAAAACTTCAACCATAAAAACGTTTCAAGTTGCTGCCTCATCAAGTCAGCAATTTTTTTGTTTGTTAGATATTTTGAAATTTTGTTTTATTTCGGAATTTTGAATTTAAGTATTTTTTATGTTCTTTTGGAAGAGAAAACATGCAAAATGAGTTAGATATAAATGAGGTTAAATCCTCATATATGTTCACAAGTATAACAATCGATTATAAGTATACTAAGTATCTATTTAACGTTGAAATTATTCTTCAAAGCAGCTTCAAAGTGGGAGTTTTTCAATGCGGTCTCATAGTTCAAATGATTTGAACGTATTCAAAGGCTACTCCACTCGTTTTCAATAATAATTACAAATACTACTGCGGAAAACATTTAGCAGAAAAGCTGCAACGAACAATAAAATAGCATTTTTCTATAGTTCATATAACAGAAAACGTTTAAAATCTTAATGAAACCATTTTTTAAATTTTTTTGATTCATATCCTACGAGAAATATTCAGCAGAAAAGCTGCAAGAAGATAAAAAATCGTTTTTCAATAGTTCATATAATATAAAACGTTCAAAACTATTATGAAATTGTTTGTTTTTTTTTCAATTTTAGGATCCTTATCCCACCTCATACAGTACCTGCCTATCAAAAGAACGATTACTCGGGGCGAGACTGAATTATTAGATTGCAAGATCTTACAAGATTCTTGACAAAAATTTATCTTGTAAGATCTTGTAAGACAAAATTTATCTTGTAGGATTCTTGTAAGACGAATGTTTATCTTGAAAAATCCTTTCAAATTTAAGAGAGTGAAAATTACTGTTTCTCAGAATCAAAAAGGGAACAAATGCCCTCAGAGTAGCACGGCACGCTGGCAAAAAAGTGACAAAAACCAAAATCATTAGTCACTGAACTTACGAACAGACATTAAACGGCCGTTTGGCTAGAGAAACTAAAAATCCAAAACAAACCTTTGTTTTATTTTCTTTTTTAAAATTGAAAAAAAAATGCGAGCACAATTGAGTTCTTTCAGGTACAAATATAGTGGATATATAGTAAACGTCACTGCGCTACAAGAAAACCTAATCAGAGTTTCATGGAAAAAATTTGCAAAGCCTTGTAGTAAGCACCTTCACAGCTTTGCCGTTGTCTGTAATATCAACGATAACTTACAACTTGCTTGCTATTGAGCTAGAAAAGACGTTTAAAAGTTGCAATTTTGGTCAGGATTAAAAATAAAGCATGTGATCGAAAATGCATTTATAAATTTAATAAACTATTTGAAGCAACAGCAATATGTTCTCTGATCATTTTCCTTTTCCATCAAAAGTATTGGTCCGTCTTTTACCTCTGAGACAAAACTACCTCACTTAGGATACAAGCGCATCCTCTGACGGACTTTTGCTTTAGTTTTGCTGATTTTTTTTTTCAATTGAATCTTTTTTTCGTCCTAGATTTATTATCGTTCTTGTAATCTATATGGCCATTTTCAACTAAATAATTCTTGAACCAAATACTACTTCTTAGCATCTAAAAATTGCATCAACACCGTCGGCGTAGCATGGCACCAACGCACAAAAAGTGACGGAACCCAAAATCATTAGGCGCTGATCATATGGACAGTAATAAAAATTGCGAAGAATGTTGAAAAAAATAATTCCACCTTAATCTTTGCTCTCATTCTCTCGTTAGAAAAAGTAATCTACAGCTTTTATGCAGTGGTCAGATCAATTTTGTTATCAGTCGACAACTGCTAAAAGTTTCTACGGAAGTTTAAAAATGACTAAGTAGTGCACCTGTAGCTTTTATGATTTTTTTGGATTCTATCTCAAGTTACGTCAGTTAAAGATCGGTTCTACTAACGTTTTAAAGTTCAACCTAGTATAGTAGAAATATTTACAGACAGAAAGAATAGATAGTAATTATTTTCCTTTATGTAGTAGCATTGATTGATCAGATTAATTATAGATGAGAAGTTGCCAATCCATGATTTACGCGACAGAATGTATGGATTTTGAGGGAGAGAGCGAGTGCTGTGGCAGAGACTAGTTGGGAAAAAGACAGGAGATTCCTCATAGTTATACACAAATTTCCACCTTGTTTACTTACTTTTGTTTACAATTTTCTCCACTGGCAGGTAAACAACAAACGAGGGGGGAATAGAGTAAGAAAATAAACAAAAACAATGGGATGCAAAATTGGACTGTCCGGCTGGCCTTTTTAAGAGGTGATTTTTATGTCTGATATTTCATATTTTGTTTTCTTTTTCCTTATAATTGAAATTTGATCTCTGAAATGAAAAATGGAAATTGCAATGGTTGTTGGTGGTAGAGAAATAGATGGAGGGGGGGGGGTAGATATAGGTAAAAATGCACTATCAGAATTTGACGTAGGCTGAATTATCCGAAGGTTGCAGACGAATTTTATCTTTTTTATCTTTGATTTTTTTTGCGTCATTGAGCATGTATTACTTAATGTAATAAACACTTTAACAACCACCCAGATAGGTCGGAAAACATCAAAAATAAACAAACAAAATTATATGCAAAGTTTACAATTGCGCGCAAAACTATCAGTTTATTTACCGGAATTTTTTAAAAGAAAAGGAGGCTGAAAAGAAGGGTTGAAGGGTTTATTATTTTGTTTTGGTGGGGGAGGGGTCAGGTCTTTGAAAGGGGGTGTGTATTATTAGAGTTTGTTTGCGTCATATCAAAGTGGTTGAATTACAGAATTATATACCTGTTAGAGAAAAGAGAAAACAGGGAAAAGTTGGGGTGTTAGGGGGTGTTGGAGTCGCATAATTGGGATTAAATTTAAATTTAGAAGCAGGTGTGCTTGTATGTGTCTAATGTCGCCTAATCAGTCCGAAATTAGCCGGCCTGGCCCTCCCGTATTCATAACCCATATATCCCTTCACACACTTATTTATTCTCAAGGCGTATTCAACACTTGTGAACAAACAAGCAATCATTTTGTTTTCATAGTTGATAAGGGGCGTAGAGTATGAACAAACGGTATAATCAAAAACAAACAAAAAGCGGAAAAAATTGAAACAGAATACTGGCGAATGAGTTACAATGGCATATCAGTACTGATTCTAGTAATTTTTATTCTGTATTTAAGCGGATTCATGTTATGATCATATCAGAATATTCTCTGATCAGATTATTTCTTAGACTAAATACTTTTACTCTTATACCAGACCAAGATTGGCTTAACAATTGAAAAATTTTGAAATAATTTTTATATATATATATGATGGTCTTAGATTATATGGTCTTAGAATTAAGAACTTGGAAAGTCAGACAATGAAATTGACTGAAGTAAAGTGTAGGCAAAATTATATCATTACCATAACAATGAAGACTAGTTTAGCGACAAATCAATTTGACCAGACAGACATACCACCCACAACGAAAAATAGTAGGTGCAAGTAGTCTTCTATTTATTACCAAAAGTCGAAAGCACTAAATTATTTTAAAAAATTAGCATTATCGAAGCTCGCCGCCAATCTCATGCAACACTCGGTTTCTGTTCTGTTCGCACCCGTATTTTTTTACAGATAAATTTTGGCCGGCCGATAAATTTTAGTGTAAAAAAAGTTTTTGTTATAAAAGCCCGTCAAACGCAGATAGTCTTATTTCAGTGATTGTACCAATGAAGTTATTGAAAGAAGTTAATTTTACGGAGAGTCGTCGATGCACAAAACTTTGTGAGCTTTTGACAAATTTTATTAGCAGTCAAAATAAATCATAAGTACTATTTTTATGTTTGGTGTTTTTAACAAAAAAGAATAATTTTCACTCTATGAAAACCAACTTAAATTTTTTTAGTCAACGGCACAGAATAGTACGTCAAACTCTATGTCAAATTTCTCAAAAAAGCTATTTAGTTTTTTTTTCAATTTCTTACGCTGGCGTTTTTTCTGGGTAACAAGTATCTAGACACCCTCTTACAGCAAAGATCAGTGCCAACAAAGTCCACAATTTATTAAGTTAAATTTTCTTCAGTTTAATTGTTCCTCTTCTGGGTGTAAATTTTTCTGATTCTACCATGAATAAATTCTACCTTTTATATTATGTTTTTGCTTCAATCAAATTTCTTGAAAAGTTTTAGCAATTTCGAAATATGCATATCTGACAACTCAAATTAAATAAATCAAAAACAAATATTTCGAATGCATTTTCAGTTTTCTCAAGTAGGACCTTGACACCATGACCAAATCTGATTTTTGTTCTTCAAAAATTGTAACACTTTTTGGTACCCTACTTTGTAATGAATAGTGAGTCTAAGATACTAAACTATGAAAAATGTCGAAAACCTTGGTTTTCTTGAACTATTTGTTTTCCGGTTTTTTCAATAACCTCTGTTATGCAAAAAATGTTAGCTGACATAACCATTAGAAACTCTCCAAAGCCCACCAGAGCCATTTTATCAAAACAATGCGGGAAATTTATACTATTGCTTGCAGTGGCTTTTAAATTGAATTTCAGTGGCTCTTAAAATGTTTCAATTTCGACTTCGTTTGTCTCTAACATGTAGTTTCGGTCTACATCTGTTTTTGTCACTATAGTTGTTCGATGTAGTTATTCATCATTATCAATCATATTATTTAGGAGAGAATCAATTTGGTTTGAGATAACATTTTTGTTTGTGGTAAAATTTAAAACAAATAATGAGACGTTATTGAAAGTGCTTAAGTGAGCAAATTTGTGTTTTTCTAAACCTTATCTGTTTTTTTAAGAATAAGCACCAATATCACACAAATCAGATGAACATCAAATGAAATCTCAACTACTGATTTCAACTTCACTGTTTATATCCTCTAGGGTGATTATATTATTCTGCTTATGAGACATTTTCACTGTTCTCTCTTTCACTTTTCTCTGTCATCTGAGAGCACATTAAGAAAAAAACTTTTCCTTTACTATTTGTTCCTTAACTTGCAAATTTAGTTCAAATTTTATGCAAAGTGCATTGCAATACAACAATTTCGTGAATCAAATGATTAGGCTATATTAAAAAAACTCATTAAAGAAAAACAAAATGACGACTATCAGTTGTTTTCAAAGTTTTTATAAATTTTGTTTACCCTAAATCTTAGCCTTGTGGCATATCATTACTGAAATTTTGTATTCTAATTGTACATCGTCGCCTAAGTACTGTATCAGTGTGTCTTAAGGGTTTTCTGCTACCCCATAATGAGCAGTATATTTACCAAAGATACGGTTTCAGAAAAAAGACTGACAAAATCTGGTTGCTTTGCATAGTATTCATTAAAAAATTATGATAAAATTTGAAAAATTTAATAAAAAATGAAACTTTGAACTAGGAGAATCTGAGAATGAAGATAACCTTACTATCTTTAAACATTGTATATAAAGTTTTGTTATTCTGGCCCGTCTTGAGGGGGGAAGCACTATATACTCAAATGGGTTTTTCTTTTGCTCTGTCAATTTTGACCGATCGATATATTCATCGTAAAAAAAATGTGAATGGTATCGTCGAAAAGCCTATCCAGTGTAGAATATGGAACTAATTTGTTTGTCTTTGAATTTTGTTTTCTTGAGTGATTTACCGAGGTTTAAATTTAGTGAATATTGAGACTGATTTGCGTTATTTTTATTCACATTTTCCATACTTTTTGCCTCTTATATAGTCTATTCTGCTAATATATGTTAAAGCTGCCAATAATAGTGTTGTTGACTCAATTTTACAGACAAAAAAGTTGTGTTGACTGTTTTGATTCAACTTTTTTGGCTAAAATTTAGGCTAAAAATTTCAAAATTCAGCTTTTTTCATCAAAAATTGCACGAAATAAGCTTCTTTAGTCCACTTAAATCTGCCGGAAGCACACACAAAAACAACCACTGAAATTTTTGTAGTAGACTCCTAAAGGGGCTAACCCTACTTCCACCTCCATTGATAGTGCTCTGGAATTAACGTTTTGCCATTTTCTGCCAATTTTTCTCGATTAATATCAAAAACCCAGCATATATCCTAAATAACTCCGATTGTAATCAATCGTTCTTTTTTAAACAAATTCGATCGTTTTAATGTTGATTAAAGAACAGAACGATTCAAATCAAAGCTCACTGGTTATAGCTCCAGTTGGCCTCCTAAGCGGTTCCGAAATTTTGTACCTTGTTTTTATACTCGGAACCTTGCGGTGAATTTGATATTTAAGTTTCTGATTTTTAAGTTAACAATGACTTTTTGAGCAATGCCACTATTTTTCTCTTAATTCGATCAAATAGTAGGTTAGTATCAGCAAAGAAAGAATGCTTTTTCTTTCTACTTATGGGCATTTTTTGGACGAATGAACCTAATTTTTTTTAAAAATTTTTTTAGCTAATGGCTTTCATGACTTCGAAACTAATTGTTTTCGAAAAATATAAAGTATTTCTTAATTTTAACCATTTTTCTTTTTTGTCGTTTTTTTACGTAGTCTCATTAAGGAGCGGTCACATAACACATTATTGGCGTTTGAGAAAAGTGCAGCCGAACATAATGAATTTTTGTTTGTTGTTCTTTTGTAACCGGATAGAAAGCTGAATAACGACAGATCTTATTGCCCTCCTATATAGACATGGACGTTTTAAGTTGATATCAAATGGTTTTCATTACCTTGAATCTAATTTTTTTTAATGAGCGAGTTTATAAACTCTGCTGTTTTTGTTCTTTTTTTGTCTAAGTGTAACCAAGCCTTATTCTGTTCTAGTTTCATATCGTTTCTAGTAAACTACAATATATTTTGTTCATTTTCAATTTGATCTGGCCCTATCTCAACTTTGTTATTAAGTTTTTTTAAATGAAAATAAAGTTTTGGATGTAATTAATGTTTGTTGTGGTTGGTTTAATTTGTTGTTCGTCTTGACTTGTTTTCTTAATAATGGCTCATCTCATCAATATAAAGCGTTATTTTGTACTCAATTGAGTTATTTGCGTTTAAAGTGATCTTTTGGCTCATCGGTTTTACTGAAAATTATAATACAGAAACAAAAACAAACCTAATACCAAAATATAAACCGAATCATACTCGTTTTGTTTTGAAAAATACTTGAATTTTTGTGGGGTTTCTATCTGTTCCTCATTTGGTAGACATTTATGCCAAAAGCGTTGATGAGTGAGGTCGGAACTTTATGTGCGAGTGCAAATTACCGAGCCTCCTTGTCATTGTAAAAAGTACACGCCCAAGGCCATGAATTTGACAAATTTTGCAAAAATTTTGTGTCCAATTTAAAGATTTTTATGGTTTTTATATCAGATTGTAATGGGGTATTGAATGAATGTTTTTGCTCAATATTTCAGCTCTAAAACGAGATGAGCTGCAATATTGAGCCGACAGTTTACAATTGAAATACAATAAGAGTATTTTCAGACTTCAGGTTTAATGAGCCACAGAAAATAATCAGAACAAAAATCAGACGACAATCAGACTATATTCGTTCTTACAAAAATAAAATCTCTTTTCTCTTTTTACAGACGACAGTCACCAAGTTCTGCAGCCGGAAAATTAGCCCCAGGCTTTTGCAGACTGTTCAGCCCGAATAATTTGTATTACAGAAAATCTATAACCATATTTTCAGTATTTAGTTATTGTAAGCTTCTTTGCGATAATTTTACTGTACGTATCGCTATATCTATACACGCGATGTGATTATATGAATGTAGCTTGAAGAATATTATTTATTGGCGTATTAGCGTTTAAAAATTGCTCTGCTTTTTAAGTCACGGGGGTAGAAAGGGGCTGGCATTGTATATCTCCGGGATTGAAGCCAGGAAATTTCAAATGTATTTTTTCACTGTACCTTGCCTTCCATTTTCCGTCTTTTCATCATAACCTTTTAATCCCAATTTTTCTCTGCCGGATTTCTCAATAATTTCATTGACAAAATTGGCTTCCGTAAAGTGGGGTAAAAGGCAAAGAACAGCCGGTAATTTTTACCCTCTCCTATCTCCGCAAATTTTTACCCCCCCCCCTCCCACTTTGCGATAAGACGAATTACATTAAAAAGAGCTTGTTGTATTGCTTCATTTGCACATGTATTACAGGAGGTTGAAGCATGCTTCCTTTACGGATACATAGCCAGCCATCACTATGTGTTTTTCATGATAAAATAGATACCCTAACTTAGAGTGGGCTGGGGATAGGGTTGTTCTGGGACTCGGGAGGGTTTTTATTGAGGGGCGGGGTTATATTGTGTTGATTGCATGCGCAAGATACTTTATCGAAGCTGACGTTAGTCTGCGTGGGGTTGGGTCTTTGGATAAGTGATTTTTAGAAATAATAATTGCTTCTCAAAATGTGATTGTTATTTCATGCTTGGCTTGAGAGGAAATAATTTTTTGCAACGCATGCTGTTCGATTATGCCACTAAAATTTCCCTCAATATCCGATGTAAAGAACTCTACTTGTTTTTAAAAAATGACCTCGCTCTAGTTTCAAATCTTAGAATTATAATTGAGCTATAAAACCCGAGCAAATAAGTGATCCAAAAATTAGTCCCGTGTAAAAAAAATTGTTAGGAAAATTCTACTGGAATTTTTGTGGAAAAAACTGACGGTCTTTGTTTGCTGTGCAGTAAGCAATCATAAACTGATCATAATTTAGTTGCTGGAAATTGGGGAGTCATTTGAGTTACACTATTTAGATGTCAATGGAAAAATATATATCTCGTTTCCGCTGAATACAGCAATGAGAATGAGTCCTTCAAACTTGCCTTTCATCTTTGTGGATACAAAACGCATAGAGCACACCCGCTTGTCGGAACTATGCCATAAAAAGGGCTATGATTTTGTTAGGGGGGGGGGGGGGCATAACGAGAAAAACTCAAAAATTTGTCGTAATGGGAACAACTAAATCAATATTTTGAAATCCTAAAATTTGTTCTATTTGCTGCTTCAAGCGTTCATTTTTTTGTAGCAAGGTTAACAACAGATTAAAATAACATAGCATTTTAAAGCAAGTAGTGAATTGACTCACACGCATTTTGATAGCAGTCAGAAGAGGTTTTTGATCTCTTTAACGCCGACAATTTCACCGTTTTCGAACTCCATTTATATAAGTTTTGCAAACTATTAGTTTACTCATTACGTTGACAAAAATTTTATGCATTTTTTATGCATATATTTATGTTAATTCGCAATCATTTTTTACTTTCAGAAACGAAAGGACAAGTCTAACGAGGACTTATTTTCAAAGGTTTCAACTACATAGAAGGATAATAAAATTCTACAATATTCTGAAAGACTGGGATTACCCGGTGGATGATATCATGTGAAATTCCACCTCAAACTTGGACGGTATTTGCATTACTTTTGCGATATTAGCATTCATAGAAATACCCCCACTAACTAGAATCTTGTTTACAAAACAATGAAAGCAAACCCTTATACTGTATTTCATTGGCATGTTTCTGGCAATAATTGACATAAGATGAAAAAATTCAGTTTTATGGCTTCTTTGGAAAGCATTGCGCTTTTTGAGAGTCTGTTCGAAAAAAATCATAAACAATCATTAAAAGGTATACAAAAAATTCTTCAGATAAATTCAATTAATATTGTTATTATTACTATTATTATTACTAGTATTATTGTTATTATTAGTATTAGTATTATTATTATTATTACTATTATTATTATTATTATTATTATTATTATTATTATTATTATTATTATTATTATTATTATTATTACTATTATTATTATTATTAATATTATTATTATTATTATTATTATTAATTTTATTATTTTTGTTATCATTCTTATTATACATAAATACATACATGTATATATATATATATATATATATATACATATATATATATATATATATATATATATATATAATATATATATATATATATATATATATATACATTTATATATATATATATATATATATATATATATATATATATATATTGTGGCAATAAGCATTTTTTACGTGATACACTTGCAAGGAGATTTCTCATCAATAATTGCCAGTTTATAATTTATGTCTGGGTTTACTTTTATTCATTTTTATGATCGTGGTACGATTTAAAAAAATTGAATTTATGCCTCAGTTTCCAGC